>NC_060119.1:658221706-658524736 GCF_021461395.2 Schistocerca americana | reverse complement strand
CGTATCTAAAGGGAAATGAAAATCTAGTAGTCATGCTCTCATATAATGCTTTTGTGGGGAAGGACTAGAAGAACCGGTTACGAGAGAATATGGGCTTGGTAGTAGCCATGAGAGAGGAGAAAGGCTAATTGAGTTACGCAATAAATTTCAGACGGTAATAGGGAATACTCTGTTCAAGAATCACAAGTGTACTTAATCACACGTGTACTTAAAAAAGCCGGGACGTACAGGAAGTTTTGAGGAAGATTACATCACGGTCAGGCAGAGATTCCGAAATCAAATATTGGATTGTAACCAGGAGCAGACATAAACTCAGATCACAATATGGTAATGATTAAGACTAGGCTGAAGTTTAAGAGACTAGTCAGGAAAAATCACTCCTCAAAGAAGAGGGATATGGAAGTAACGAGGAATGAATTGATAAGCCTTAAGATCTCTGAGACCATAGATACTGTGGTAATGAATAGCTTAGTAGGCAGTTCAGTTGAAGAGGAATGGACATCTCTAAAAGCGTTAATCACGGAGGTTGGATAATAAAACGCAAGTACAAGAAAGGTACCTGTGGAGAAACCATGGGTAACAGAAGAAATACGCCAGTTGATCGACAAAAGAAGTAAGTCCAAAAATGTTCAGGGAAATTCAGGAATATAGAAATACAAGTCGCTTAAGTCAATAAATAGGAAGTACAGGGAACCTGAGGCGAAATGTCTACATTAAAAATGAGAAAAAATTGCAAACGAAATGACTGTCGGAAGGACTGATTCAACATATAGAAAAAAACGTCAAACAGCCTTCGGTGAAATTAAAAGAAAAGGCGATAACATTCCACAGCTAACTGCATAGGAGAGAGCAGACAGACGTAAAGAGTGCACTGAGGGCCTCTGTGAGGAGCAGGACTTGTCTGTGTTGTGTCTAGGAACCCTGCATACTCGGTTCGCTAGACAAACAATCAAACAACTCGTATTAATGAGTTTTATTACAACAAGACAAGTAAAAATAGGTAACTTTGATCTGAGAATTCTTGTGGTCCTTTATACATGATCATCCACAAGCGCAAATCACACAGATGTGTCGCAAGCAAAGGGCAGCATACAAAATAATCAGACTTCTTCAGAATACTTCAGAATAGACAAACACAAGTAACACTTCTGGTCCTAGCGACAGCTACTAGCAAAAGTCTGTCAACCGAACTGCCGTGACAGTTGATCTCTAACTGTGCTACGTAGAGACTGCTAATGCAGAGGCTACGATGCGTCGGCTAACGAAGTGGCTAACGTTGAAGCTGCTATCGAAGTGGACTGACACCAGTCGGGCGCGGCGCTAATGTCGCCTCCACCTAGGGGCCGCTGCTGTCGCGTTGTCGTCCTGGAGGGTGGTTGGTCAGCGTGCGGTTGGCTGACCTCTTCACACAGCCTCCTCTTCTCTGTCGTTCCCGACTGGCGTGCCGGCGCTGACTTTACGCCGTAACAGTCTGAGTACTGGTAGAAGAAGAAGCAGGAGTCGATGTAGAAGAGGTAGGGGATCCTGATACAATCGGAATTTGTAAGAGCTTTTGACGACATAACACCAAATAATGCGGATGGGGTGGAAAATACACCATAAGAAAGTCTAATATTATGGAGGAAAGTGGCAACAAATGATTATTCACGTTAGTGTGCAGAATATATGAAACTCGCAACATACCATCAGACTTTCGGAAAAACATCATCCACACAATTCCCAAGACTGCAAGAGCCGATAGGTGCGAGAATTAAAGTACAATCAGCTTAAAAACATGCATCCCAATTGCTGACAAGAATAATATACAGAAGAATGGGAAAGAAAATCGAGGATCTTTTAGATGACGGTCAAGTTGGCTTAAGGAAAGGTAGAGGCACCAGAGAGAGAGTTCTGGAGTTGGGGTTGATAACGGAAGCAAGATCTTTAAAAAAATCAAGAAACGTTCTTAGTATTTGTCGACCTGGAAAAAGTTTCGACAGTATCAAATGGTGCAAGTTGTTCGAAATTCTGAAGGAAACAGAGGTAAGGTATAGAGAGAGACGGGTAGTATATAATATACTCAAGAGTGACTGTAGTTGTTTCGCTATTCCGCGACCGGTTATCTCAATATCTGCCATTTTGACGTTCGTACGACAATGGAAAGGAGGGACAGTGTTACGATCTTCCGTAGTGAAACAATTTTGGAAGACCGAATTCAGTATTACGGCTTTCTCTCTGTCACCTTCCGTTTCGCTGATGGTCACTCAGTTAATGAATAGATGATTTTGACACAAACCTCTTAGGATTTTTACTCAAATCGGTTGATAAAGTTTTACTTTCAAAGTCACTGAACGCTTATCTCGTTTCTTTCCGTACGCTCATTTTCAATTTGTTCAGCTTTTGTTTCTCAGCTATGTTTTAACTTCTCTTGAATATGAGGTGAAGTTCTTTTTGTTTACGTAGCAGTTTTATAACAAGGCTATTATGCCCGCACAGTCAAAAATCAGACCGATTCGGGTCCGGTGAAGGTTTCATGTCATGCTGACCTCTTCGACCAGTCTATCTCCCATGAAGCGAGACGGTGTGATATTGTCGCACGATCCCTGGAAAATAAGGCTGTGCTTCGTCGTGCATAAAGCGCAGTCGTTATTTTTCGGCAAAGGTAGCGTTGTCCAATAGCGCTGGTAATTCATCGTGCAGAAATCGGTGATACACAACAAGACACTGTTTGGTAAAGTGTAGGCTTATGGTCCCATGAGTGTGTCATCGACAACTCCTGCCCATAATGAAGCGATCGTGAAACCTCACTTCACAATCAGTGTCCTGTAAATTTCAACCATTTAGACAGCTGCAGTGAACAGCAAGAGTAAAATAGCCTACATCGTCGAATACTACACATTACTCGTCACTATTAAAACACACCGTATCTCAAGAGGTCAAAACTGATGCCACGTCGTGGGAACAGTGATCTCTTTTGTTATAATAAGCAAACAAGTACCGTCTGCATCACTTCTTTTATTATCTACTACCGGTTTCAATCTGCGCTGCCGGTCACTTTCAGGTCTGCGACTCCATGGCACATAATACAGAGGCGGAAAATTTCTTCGGATGACATCACAACAGCGCGAAATGGCAATGAACTTGTCCGTACTTGTTTCCATTGAGTTGTATAGAATCTGCTTACTTCTATGCCTCTTCGTACAGTGCTTTTGCAGTAATTTATTTCTCTATTTGTTCCAGATGAACAAAATAGAGGTCTCGAAATTATTCTTCCGAAGTAAGAGTGATTTTAGGTGTGCCACAGGGGAGTGTCGCTATTCACAATATATATAAATGACCTTGTGGATAACATCGGAAGTTCACTGAGGCTTTTTGCGGATGATGCTGTACTATATCGAGGGGCTGTAACAACGGAAAATTATACTGAAATGCAGGAGGATCTGCAACGAATTGACGCATAGTGCAGGGAATGGCGATTGAACCTCAATGAAGACAAGTGTAATGTGCTGCGAATACATAGAAAGAAAGATCCTTTATCATTTAGCTAGAATATAGCAGGTCAGCAACTAGAAGCAGTTAATTCCATAAATTATCTGGGAGTAGACATTAGGAGTGATTTAAAATGAAATGACCATATAAAATTAATCGTCGGTAAAGCAGATGCCAGATTTAGATTCATTGGAAGAATCCTAAGGAAATGCAGTCCGAAAACAAAGGAAGTAGGTTACAGTACACTTGTTCGCCCACTGCTTGAATACTGCTCAACGGTGTGGGATCTGTACCAGATAGGATTGATAGAAGAGATAGAGAAGATCCAACGAAGAGCAACGAGCTTAGTTACAGGATCATTTAGCAATCGCGAAAGCGTTACGGAGATGATAGATAAACTCCAGTGGAAGACTCTGCAGGAGAGACGCTCAGTAGCTCGGTACGGGCTTTTGTTGAAGTTTCCAAAACATACCTTCACCGAGGAGTCAAGCAGTATATTGGTCTCACCTACGTATATCTTGCGAAGAGGCCATGAGGATAAAATCAGAGAGATTAGAGCCCATACGGAGGCATAGCGACAATCTTTCTTTCCGCGAACAATACGAGACTGAAATAGAAGCACCACACCGTCAGGTGGCTTGCGGAGTATGGCTGTAGATGTAGAACATGCAAATGCATTTCATGATCATGTGAAAACAGGAAGAGGCACAGACGAATATGTAAAAAAGCGAAGAGAGATGGAGAAGAGGTAATGCGGGAAAATTCTGTCTTTATTATCTTTTAGTGCTACTGAACTCTCAAAGACATAGCTCGGCGACATTAAAAGTTAACAAAAGGGACAATTCCCCCCCCCCCCCCCCCCTCTCCATCATCCACTTTTGAACTAATTTGTCTATTAACGGTAATCTGAGTTTAACGTGGACACCGAACCACGTTGCAGCTTCTATTACTCACATAAAGTAACAATGACGAAAACGTTATACACGCATGAAGCGGTTATCCTTGTTATTCTCTTGCTTTGTTTTATCTTTCGTTTTCTCACATCAAAATAGTAACTTGCTTGATCTAAGTTCATTTCAAAGCACTTGTTCAAAAGCGAGCTCCAATACGGAAAAAGGAATGGAGTTGTTGTAACCGATAGTTGGCCGACACTGGGATAAAGACAAAACAGAACCATATAACTTCTGCACATGGATTCCTGACAGTGTCTGCTCATCACCTGCGCATGACAGACTGTACATTCGAGTATGTTATCCGAAATTTAGCTGGGAATATACTGTTGCATTACCTGATCCTCTTCAACACTTAGGGTCTTTCCGCTTCCTAAGCTCCTGCCTGCCTTGGTAGCTCGTGGCGACGCGTTGAGTATCGGTTGTCAGTTGGTCCATCTTTGCATTGTCCCGCTTTCAGTGACTTACGCTGCGCTCGACTACATCCTTGAGGCCTCCGTCTTTCAAACTTTCCCGTACCGTTCCGTAGCTCACCACAGGGAATCTTTCCCGCCAGAGAAACAATTTACATTCTCATCACGCTTTTCAGTAGTAGTGTCTCAACACACAGTGCATCAAACTTCGCTTTATTGAAAGAACTGGTCTGTGAAGAAGCCCAACTACTTAACAAGGCTCCAATATGGACACCATAGTGGTGAGATGTACTGCAGTGCTATGAAGAACAGCGTATTTGGGCACGTAAAGGGATGCGTGAGTCACGATAAAAAAAGACACATTGGCTTTGTTGACCATGTACAGCAGCTGTCTGGAGCCACTCAACAACACGTGTGTTTATTAACGATTGCACATTACTCAGATACTAACCAACAAAATAGATATCTAGTCATTAGCGATCTCCGAAAGCACAAGTCATTATTCGTTTTATAATATTCGTTTTGGCTGAATCCGTATCACGTAAGTCGTGCAAAGACTCCACTTTGTCATACGCAAATAAAACAAGAAGGAAGTTCGTCATTAACAAATATACTGTTCAATACACTGCCTCGTGTCCTTCAGATGAATCTTCCACGTTTAACTTTCTTATCAACGACTTGTGCAGAAGTAAAAATAACCAAAAACTGTTCTCTATGGAGGACGCTTTACAAAGGTGTGTCACTCAGGGGCAGTAGGAACAAGTCAGTCAATTAATCTGGGTTTTGTTAGCTTTGATCCGAAGCAAAGTACGACGACCGTTTCGGACAGTTCTTTGTATGTACCACGTGCAATCACTACAGACGTTCAAACTGGTTCGTCCTTATCAGAAAGACAAGGGCTACAACAGAAGCTGATGCAATGACAGCATCTCTTTCGACAGGCTATGCTATTTCCGTAGTATTGATAGCTGCTTGGTGGCCTTTAGAACCCTTAGCTGTATTTACTCGGCAATGCCAGTAGAGCTTATGACGTTGAAGTAACTAATTTTTATGAAAATTTCAACTTGAAGGTACGAAAAACAGCGTAGTGTTAAAACTGGAACAAGGAGGTAAACGAAAAAGTTATTACATATGCTAACCTCATTGACTGGAGTAGAATAGTCTTCACCGATCAGCCCCGCTTCGGACGCATGTACCCTTTTGTTGTCACCTGCAGCACTCTTAACAGCACAGAGATATGTCGACGATATTCGATGCTCCGCTTTGTTGCCATTCATGACAAGTCATCCTGGGGTTACGCTTCAGCAAGATAATGCCCGCCCGTAGACGACGAGGATTTCTACTGCTTGTCTTCGTGCTTATCAAACCCTACCTTGGCCGACAGGCTCGCCGGATCTCTTCCCAATTGAGAACGTTTGGGGCATTATAGACAGGGTCCTCCAACCAACCTGGAATTCTGAGAATCTAACTCGCCAATTTATCCATCTGTGCCAAGCTGAGTAACTGCTTGACGCCTTGTAACATTTGCGCTGGACCGGAACTCGATCCTGATTTCCCTCTTATCTCGATAAGCCCCTGTGCTGCACGATTTTCATTGTCTTCATTTCATTATACAGCTGATGGTTGTCCATATTAGCAGCTGCGAATATATTTCGTGTATTTCATAACGGCTCTAGTCGCTGAGGTGCCTATTCGTTCGGACAAGATAGTAATGGTTAAGTGTTGTGAACTATGTTCTGCTTTGGCCCTCTCGAAATCAACATAGCTTAGGAACAACAAATAATAATTATATTAAAAAATTCCACAGTTGGGGTAACAGTAAAAAGGAAACACAGTTTTAAGCCGTTATCTGCCTCGTGATGACTGGGTGTTTTGTAATGTCCTTAGGTTGGTTAGGTTTAAGTAGTTCTAAGTTCTAGGGGACTGATGACCATAGATGTTAAGTCCCATAGTGCTCAGAGCCATTTGAACCAATTTTGAAGCCGTTATCATGCGATCCATGAGAATATTAGTACATGTTATCACTCAGAATAAATAACACTGGTGAACGTAAACACAAAATATTCACCGTGGCTAACAGCAATAAGTTCAGTGTCAGTGCCCGTTGATACAATCACACACACAATAGCGATTCCGCGCACGCACATGAGTCAGTCCTCCTCCCCCCCCTAAATGTAAAACAGAGGAAGAGGGAGCTGAACACTGACTACACTAACTATCCCCTGCCTAGCCCTTGTTTTTAACTGGCTAAAATGACCTCTATGTTTTTCCTCCGATTTCCAAATATTTTATAGAAAAACAGAGCTGAGCATATTAGTGATCTCAAGGCGACTCACGAAACCCAAAAGTAAATTAGCTGAGATCTTCTGATCCCTCTTACTGTGTGCCCACAGGTTCTTAATAAAAACGTAGTCACCTATGCCCAACGAGGCCAGATGCCTACCTCGGTTATTTCTTTGAAGCTCTCGCCGATGTGCTGAGCGAACGTTATTAATTCTGGTTAAGAGTATCGGATTGGAACATTCTCTGGCAGATGACTGTTAATAAACCAGTAATTAGATATCCGAGAACTTACTGAATAAGCGAAGATGAGCTTAAGTGCTGTAATCTTATGGTACTCATGCACGGCAGAACTGAATCCAAAGTTTTATCACTCGATGGAATTATCTCAGTTTCCTTGAGCTTCACTGCGTTAGATAATGAATGTGGATTTCAGGTTTCTGTTAACTTGCTCAGCTAGATAGGGTTGCGGATAACGCAGAATGATAGTAATATGGTTTATGACATTCTCAAAAGAGAATTTTTTGAAATTTTGTGATGTAAAGGTAGCTACAGTATCACTGACCAGAGTTGTGGGTGGTCCAATATAAGAAAAATCTCATTTAAATGGTAAATGGTCAAATCCCTCACCTTGCCTTCGTTTGGCACTACCCAAACAAAACATGTATAGGCATCCACTTCTATCAGAAAGAATCTCTTCCGCCGCTTTGTTAATCTGTAAAAAGTTTGTCTATCGGCTTCTCTACCATACTTAGAAGTAAAAGACCTCGATGGGTACTGGAATTACGTTTAGCTGCCTCACACTACTGAGACTATCCATCTAGTTTGCCGACGTCAGAATTTAAACTAGACCACATAAGACATTTAATATTCATAATTGTTTTAGAGATCCGTAAATGCCGCCCGAAGTGGCCGTGCGGTTAAAGGCGCTGCAGTCTGGAACCGCAAGACCGCTACGGTCGCAGGTTCGAATCCTGCCTCGGGCATGGATGTTTGTGACGTCCTTAGGTTAGTTAGGTTTAACTAGTTCTAAGTTCTAGGGGACTAATGACCTCAGCAGTTGATACCCATAGTGCTCAGAGCCATTTGAACCATTTTTGATCCGTAAATGGCCACCAAGAGCGAAGAATGGAAATAATGGGAAACTTTGGGGACCAGGTCCTGGGGAAGGCAGATCTTAAGGTCCCCACTGTATTAAGTACGGTAACACTCTACCCTTATGTAGACAATACCGTCAATAAAGGTTGCGCTGATGGAGCTGATGTGAAAAAGTCAGTCACTAATCCTCTCATCCTGGTCTTGTTTCTCAGAGAGATTGTGAAAAAGAACGTGAATCTCTATCAGAACGGCATTAGTGAACTCAAAATACTCTTCTTCCAGAAACGACCCGTCCCTCTGCTGGCCCTGATTGAAAACTCGACTCAGTTCGTCTGGAATCTGGTTGTCACTCGCTTTCATGTGACTAACCGAAAAGCGGAGGGCCAAAATCCATTTCGCCTGATGATGTATCTGGGCGGTTTTGCGAGGATGGGCCTAAACCTAAATGCGGGCCTAGTTGTCTGTCTCGAAATGAAAATTTCTGTTCTCTAGATATAACTTAAATTTTTTGAAGCCAGAGAGAACAGCCAACTCCTCAAGCTCACACATCGAGAATTTAAGCTCCCTTGTGGAAAGAGCTCTTGACACGTATGTTATCGGCTGATGGTCTACTTGGTAATCTTGCAACACAACGGCGGCAATACCCGAATTTCAGGCGTTAGTCTGCAAAACGAATTCACACTGAAAGTCGGGTATATCAAGAACAGAAGCATTAAGGCGTCCAAAGTCACTTGCTGAAAGCTTCACCTTGGCCCTGGAGTTGGTTCAGGGGTGTGGCCAATTGGGCAAATCCTAAAGTAAAGTTCTAAATAAAATTTCCACATACAGGTGGAGGGCATTCATTAATAGTTCCAGTGCACTTATTATCAGTTGTCATTCCTTAAGTGTTGCCAAGATGATCAAGATTAGAAATGTCTACACTAGCGAGGTCGACCTCACTAGGTTGTACATCAGGGTTAAAAACTCACAAAGATGTTTCAGATATTCAGGAAAAGTCTGACTATGAATTACATCATGCAAGTCGTTATAGACGCACTGGAATTTAAGCTCGCCATGAACACGATCCAACGAACAGGATAACACAGACGGATCGGTAGAGAAAGGCGAAAGGCTCCCTGTTATATTCAAATTAATTATAATCATAACAGGCCGTCGAAGTTTTAGATTGTTCACCACTCGGAATTTGATAGCTAGCACGATTAAGTTCAAGAGCAATGAATAAATATGCCCCAGAGAACCAGGTATAACAGGTGTGGAGGGCGGGCAGGGGAGCAGACAAGAAAACAATTTTTTGGTTAAGAGAGTGGTATTCGTAAGCCAATGATGATCATCACGATAAAATAAGAGAAATCAGGACTCGCACAGAAAAAATTAAGTGCTCGTTTTTCCCGCGTGCCGTTCGAGAGTGGAACGGTAGAGGGACAGCTTGAAGGTGGTTCATTGAACCGTCTGCCAGGCACTTCATTATGAATAGCAGAGTCATCACGTAGGTATAGATGTAGATATAGATGAGCTAGTCCTTCTTGAGTTGCTCTGCAACAGAGCGAGCGTCCGTAGTGGTGCGATTCTACCTGTGAACCAAAAGCAGATGAACAGTACGCAAGATTGATATACTTATTAAACAGTTTAAATAAACTTTGTGTCTTTCCTGTAATGGCCAGTTACTTGAACTGTACTACTGTCATTCATTGGAGGGCGGAGGAGGGGGAGGGGGAGGTCGGGAAGTGCTAAGTCGCCGGAAATAGTTTTAAGCACGATACCAGTGCAAGGTTCTTATTAACTTATTCTGCTACTAAATGACAAATATAATAATGACAAATATAAATTTTTACTAACACATTTTCACATTCCGTTCAGTAATAAAAAAGAAATATTGTGAATTTAATAACAAGTAAAGCCTTCAGCTAGGTGAATTGTGTGTGAGAATTCATAATGGACCAAACTGTTGAGGTAATCGGTCCCTAGACTTACACACTACTTAAATTAACTTAACGCTAAGGACAACAGTCACACCCATGCCCGAGGGAGGACTCGAACCTCCGACGGGAGGGACCGCCCGATTAGTAACATGGCGCTAGGCGAATTGTTTAACACGGTTTACCGCAAATATCAGTGAGATTATTAAACAATGAAAACAATAAGAAAACCTTCGTCTTGCTGCATTAGTTAATTTGTCTTGTTTCAAAACAGTAAATAAGGTGTACTCCTCGTTCATTGGTGTTGACATAACCAGCCTTGTCGCCTTGGAATGGCAATAACAAATGGAGAGGAGAACAAATATCCCATTACTGTAACAGACAGAAGGATACAGAATTAAGAACAACATATAGACCGTTAATAATATCAATGTAAATACAAATCAAAGGACTGAAGATGCACAAACATTCTTCGCTAAAATTTTAAAATATTTAAAATTACAACAGAATACAAACAAGGAAAGTTATGGTTAAATTCTGTTAATTATATTCTACTTTGGCACTCACGAAATCAGAATATCTTAAGAACAACAAACAATAGTTGTATTGAAGGACTCCACAGCTGAGGTAATAATAAAAAGGAAGCACAATTTCGAACCATTATCATGCGATTCAGAGGAATATCAGTACGAGTTATTACTCAGAACAAATAGCGCTGGTGAACAAAGCACAAAACGTCCTGTAAGGCTAACAGCAATAAGGATAAAGTTCAACGCCAGTCTCTAGTGAGATTCGAGAGAACAATGATTAGCCTAAGGATCACCAAAAAAAATTTTCCTGTGCGGTCGTCCTGAAATAACGATTTCATAGCCGTCGGTGTCGTGTGCCAATGTCAAAGCACTTGGGCTCATTTCCGCGTTACGGCCCTTCTCAAAATGAACAGCCAGGATTGGACGGTAGGAAAAACACCAGAAACAAAGATGCCAAGCAGAAGCCTCCCGCTCGTCCGCGACAGAGAGCGATGTGACCAAGTAGCACATCCAGTCCACGAGCGCAGGCACTGAACGCGCTTTCTCCGGCCCGCGGCTCCCCCTGTCGAGCACCAGCGCTACGATTAAGTCGGCAAAGTACGGGCAAGTATTCGCGAGTCTAGGAAAGGTGCAGCCACACACACATTATCGAACCCGTACACTCGCACGGGTTATTATACATGAACAGCTGTTTCTGTACCAGTTCGTTTAGCGTTACCCAGAGAACACCACGAAGAAATTTGTGGTAAGTTGCTATGGGACCAAACTGCTGAGATCATCGGTCCCTAATCTAACCTGAACTAACTTAGGCTAAGGACAGCACATACACCCATGCCCGATGTAGGACTCGAACCTCCGACGGGGGAGGGGGGAGGGGGGGAGGGGGGGGGGGGGGGGAGACCAGCGCGAACCGTGGCAAGGCGCCTCAGACCGCAAGGCTACCCCGCGCTGCACACCACGAAGAGGCCAACTGTCTCCCACCCCGAAAGTATTTACATATTTACGCGTTTCGTATTTTTAAATATATTGAAAAATTTAATAATTGATGACGTACTGTCTGAGAGATTCCGAAACTGCTTAAACATCTTTGTGATATTTATTATTACAGTCTCAGCTGTACACATTAGCATCGGATACCAGTTTCGATTATAAGCAATGATCATCTTCAGCTCTAAAAATAAAATGAATAACTCTTTCTTTAGGTGACATAGACAGAATAATATTTGAAATTAACGAGATTAAATTTGTACCTGCATGTTTAAATGACTGAGAATATCATTGTTTAAAATATAAAATACAAAAAATGCTACCTGATTACTCAAGAGTTGTGAAAACTCACGATTTTTAAAATAAAAAAAGAGTACAATAAAGGAAACAGCACGGAAGTACACTTGTGAACACATTCCATGCATCAACCATTATACTGAACTCACCACGCAGGATCCAAATCGGTACGTTACAAATGATGGGTGGGGGAGGAGGAAAGGTGAAAGGTGAGATGATATACTGATATATGCGTTCTTAAAATATGACACAAAACGGTCTAAAAGAGTCAACACAAATAATTTGACGTTAAGAAGCAAAATAGGTAACACACTTAACAACAACGCATGACACATCTTGTTGATAGTTGTAAATCAAACATACGGTTCAACTAAAACATAAAGTACATGCAGTTTCCACTAGAGGGCGTCTGAGGTGTCTGTGGCCATGCTGTCACTGAGCCACGCTGCCAGCGAGTGCGGCGAACTGCTAAGATCTTGCTGTCCTGAGTGGGGCTGTAGCGAAGACGGTGAGATGTTGCTGACTGAGCAGTGTAAGCGCATCGTAAAAATCCTTGTGATACACTCAATTCTTGAAGTCACATTGAAGATTAAGTATTGTATCTGGTTCTTTCAGGTGATGTCCATATATTTAAAGTCCTTCCAAAATGTTTAAAAAACCAACATGGATTCCGCAAACAGAGATCATGTGAAACTCAGCTCGCCCTATTTGCCCAAGAAATTCACAGTGCCGTAGACACTGGCGAGCAGATTGATGCCGTATTCCTGGACTTCAGGAAGGCATTTGATACGGTTCCGCACTTACGTTTAGTGAAAAAAATACGAGCTTACGGAATATCGGACCAGGTTTGTGATTGGATTCAGGATTTCCTAGAAGAAAGAACACAACATGTCATTCTTAACGGTTCAAAATCTGCAGATGTAGAGGTAATTTCGGGAGTACCGCAGGGAAGCGTGATAGGACCTTTATTGTTTACAATATACATAAATGACTTAGTTGACAACATCGGTAGCTCCGTGAGGCTATTTGCAGATGACACGGTTGTCTACAAGAAAGTAGCAACATCAGAAGACTCGTACGTACTCCAGGAGGACCTGCAGAGGATTAATGCATGGTGCGACAGCTGGCAGCTTTCCCTAAACGTAGATAAATGTAATATAATGCGCATACATAGGGGCAGAAATCCATTCCAGTACGATTATGCCATAGGTGGTAAATCATTGGAAGCGGTAACGACCGTAAAATACTTAGGAGTTACTATCCGGAGCGATCTGAAGTGGAATGATCACATAAAACAAATACTGGGAAAAGCAGGCGCCAGGTTGAGATTCATAGGAAGAATTCTAAGAAAATGTGACTCATCGACGAAAGAAGTAGCTTACAAAACGCTTGTTCGTCCGATTCTTGAGTATTGCTCATCAGTATGGGACCCTTACCAGGTTGGATTAATAGAAGAGATAGACATGATCCAGCGAAAAGCAGCGCGATTCGTCATGGGGACATTTAGTCAGCGCGAGAGCGTTACGGAGATGCTGAACAAGCTCCAGTGGCGGACACTTCAAGAAAGGCGTTACGCAATACGGAGAGGTTTATTATCGAAATTACGAGAGAGCACATTCCGGGAAGAGATGGGCAACATATTACTACCGCCCACATATATCTCGCGTAATGATCACAACGAAAAGATCCGAGAAATTAGAGCAAATACGGAGACTTACAAGCAGTCGTTCTTCCCACGCACAATTCGTGAATGGAACAGGGAAGGGGGGATCAGATAGTGGTACAATAAGTACCCTCCGCCACACACCGTAAGGTGGCTCGCGGAGTATAGATGTAGATGTAGATGTAGATGTAGGTATCATGTTAAAATCTCAAGATGTGTTTCATTTACATGATCTGGGAATGCCTTCTTATTATTTCATTTTGCACTGTGTTCCAGGCCTAAAAAGTTCCTACCAGTCTAACACGTACAGAGTGATTTAGCTGCCCCTACCTATGGGTTTTATGCAACCCACAACACCTTCAAAACCCACATGCAAGATTTTCATACTCGCTCGCCCGCTAGGCATAAACTATTAGACCCAAACAAAAAACCAACAAGAGTTTTTTTGTAGGAAATAAATGGAGTTAAATTTTGTGCTGCAATACATTTTTCTGGATGTCAGTTTTTCGAGTTATTCAAGGAAAACGCGTTTGAAGCTAAATTTTGTATATTTTTCTTGGATAATTTGAAACCTATGGCTTCTAGCCAAAACGTATTCCAGTACATAATTTAACTACGTTATATTTCCTACAAAAAGGCCATTCTTTCTGTAAGTTTAATAGTTTGCATGTAGCGAGCGAGAGAATATGAAAATCTTGCACGTGGTATTTAAAGGCATTATGGGTTGAATAAAACCCATAGGTTGGAGCAGCTAAACCATGCCATTTACTTGTTATCACAGTTGTTAGGCTTCATCTTATAGACTCCGGATGCACTAAGTTTACCGCTCAATTTATTTTTATCATGTTTTAGCCTAAATCAGAGAGTTTTATTTATGTGAAAAAGTATTCTGAGCCCTGTTTTCCGGAACCGTTATGCTACTCTATCTGGCACCTTTCTTCTGTATTTTATAGGCGGGTACGTTGATTTTTGCGACTGATGTTCATCTTTCAAGGTAACTGTCTGTTCTCTGCGAATTTTGTACTTAAGTAGATGAAACATTTTAATAACTACAGTACTTCAGCCTTGTAACCATTGTTTATTTCGTTTTTCTTATCTATCTCACATCATGGTACCTAAAGCAGTCTGTTACTTACGGAACAAAGGTACGACATTTTATATACAGCAGGATGCCATGATTTAACGTCTTCAAATACTTTTCTCTCAATGTCATCTAAAGAAATAGTTATTCATTAACGTTTCCTTTCATTTTATTTTTATATCTGAAGACATTGCTTATAATCGAAATTAGTGATCCAGTGTGCATATGTGCAGATGAGACAGTATAATAAATATTTTTATAAATTTACAAATTTATTGTTATAATAGCCTATTATTTATGGCCATGTTTAAAATTGTCAATATTTTTAATTTAAGTTTGTACTTCGAGGTTTTATTTTACGGGAAAATTCTTTCGCATATTGCTTTCTTGTAATTCTTTCAGCTTTCTAGTTCTCCACTTGATGTTCCATGAATTTTAAAGCCACAAATTCCATTTCTTTTTGTTCTCTTTTTAGGAATTGATTGTTATGGTGTGCAATCGAATTTGTTTCTGTTGCTGAAGAAACCTATATATATACCTGGTCTGCAGGAATAGAACTGATTATTGTACTTCTTGTGAAAATTTTGTCAATCGCTGGTGATTCTCTGTCTATTGCAACTTTGTTCTGCCCAAATTGATGGAAGAATGAGTGCTAAGCAGTCACAAAACGCTTTGCTGGCATCAAGTCTTCAACAAAACAGTCACCAAACACATCAGGACCCAACACTGGCAATCCAAATATAATGAAAAGAAAACCAACGATTTACTTTCTGGAATAATAGTGATATGCAGTCCAGATATCTGTATCTTTCGCCACCGGCTCTGAATTAGATGAAATTTACATCCTCAGGTTTTTACTTCAGTCCAGACTTCACTTCCAACTTTCATCATGCTGTCTTTGAAGTGTAAGGACATTGTTAATTGAAATCATTTCAAACCTATATTGTGACATTTATCAACAGCTGTTCAAAAGGTATGTTGATAAAGTGACGTTGTGTCGTCGTGTGTGAAATGTAATGTCCATTAAGAAGCCCATAGGTTCTAAATAGCTGACGAAAAAACTTTGTGCAATACTCGTTGTTCTATTGACATAGTGTATATACCATGTCACAAAATGATAATGTTCCTGTGAGCGTCATTATATAACAACGAATCCGCGCCATCCGCAGTTTTCACTCTTAATATGTTTAGAACAACACAACCCTCCCTAATGCTAACAGTTTATTACGGCAGAATTTTCTGCCTTGCTTTGTAAGCTGTCGACATCTTTAACGGTTAATTCTTCCGTGTGTTCTCCTTTCAGTGGATTATACACACTGAGGTGACAAAAGTGAAGGAATACTAGCTCATATCGTGTCGGACTCCTGTTTCCCGGCGTAATGCACCAGCTGTACATGTCCTGGACTCAATAAATCGTTGAAAGTTCCCTGCAGAAATACTGAACCATGCTGCCCCTACAGGAGTCCATAATAGCGAAAGCGTTGCCTGTGCAGGTTAGTGATCTAGATTATGTCCCATAAACGTTCGATAGGATTCTTGTCGGGCGATCTGGATGGCCAAGTAATTAGCTCGAATTGTCCAGAATGCTCTTGAAACCAGTCGTGAAAAATTGTGGCCCGGTGACATGACGCATTGTCATGGAAACATGAAGTCCACGAATAGCTGCACATGGTCTCAAGTAACCGAAAATAACCATTTATAGTCAATAATCGATTCATTTGAAACAGAGGGCCCAGGCCACTCTATGTGCAGACAACCCACACCACTATGGAGCCATCATGAGGTTGCAGAGTGCCTTGTTGACAATTTGGATCATGGCTCATGGGGTGTGCGCCAAGCTCGAACCAGCTGAAATAGGGACTCGACTGACCATATCACGGTTTTCCAGTCGTCTAGGGTTCAACGGATGCGGCCACGAGACCAGGGGTGGTGCTGCAGGCGGTATCGTGCTGCTAGCAAAGGACTGGCGTCAGTGGTCTGCTGCCAAAGCCCATAACGACAAATTTCGGAGCACTGTTCTAACGGATACGTTCGTTGTGCGGTCCACATAAATTTCTATGGCTATTTTACGCAGTGGTGCTTGTTTGTTACCACTGACAACTCTACGCAAACGCAGCTGCTCTCTGTCGTTAAGAGAAGGCCGTCTGCCACTGAATTGCACCTGGTGAGAGGTAACGCCTGTAATTTAGTATTCTCGGCGCGCTCTCGACTCTGTGGATCTCGGACTGGTGAATTCCTTAACGATTTCCGAAGTGGAATGACCAACGCTTCTCCCGTTGTGCAGCCGCAATCTCGTCGGAAACCTTTTCACATGCACCACCTGAGTACCAATGACAGCTCCGACAATGCATTTCCCTTGCATGCCTTGTGTACGTGGTACTACCGCCATCTTTATACTTGTATATCGCTATCCCATGTCTTCTGTCAGGTCAGTGTGTTAGTTTTCATGGTCTCTCACATTTATCTTCTGGACCTTTCCTCTTTAGATCACAACCTATTTTCTGCCCCCTGAATTTTGTCACATGCTATTTCTGCGCTGTTGCATCATCTTGACTCTCGAGCACACCGGTGTCTTCAGTGGAAGGAGTTCTAATAAAACTTTTCGGCTCTTAATGTTGCACGTCCATCACGCTATGTCTCCTTTTAAGAATGTGTATATACGAGATGCTTGTGTCTTTCATGACATCGTAAACTTTTGGTTATTTTGTACACGACAGTATATCATAATTACGTCTCTATGAGAAACATGCAGTTTTAATCCCAAAGATACAACATTTTCCTTTCGGCGATGGACTTACTTTACTTTTTCGTGTCCGGAAACTACAATTTGTTTGCCCAGTATTGGGCAATGCCCAATGCTTCTTCTTTAGCCAGTCGTAGATCGTCGAGGGAGCATCTGTGGGGGCAGGCAGGGCATTGTAGGAGATGTTCCATGTCCTGTCGAGTGCCGCAGTCGCATTTGTCGTCATTTTCGTCCAACAAACCCCATTTGATCAGATTAGATTTCACAGGAGCCACCCCAGTTCTGATGCGGTTAAGCATTCTCCAGGTTTTCCAATCACCAGAAACGCCGCTTGGTGGGTCCTCTCTTAGTGGATAGTAGATGGGGGGCTCATCTAAGGCGCCACTTAGGAAATGGCGTCTGGATTTGAGTCTGCTGGGGCCACACTCTAGGCCAAATATTGAGTGACGGGCATCAAAGGTTTGTTTTAGCTTCTCGGCATGTTCATGGGCTTTCCTACGTGAGTCAGGGTTTGTGAAACCTGCGGCCCTGTGAAGATTTTCTATGGGGGTTGGTTTCATGCAACCTGTCACTATCCTGCATGTTTCATTCAAGCTAACATCTACCTTTTTGCGTGGGCGGATCTGCACCATACCGGGCAGGCATATTCGGCGGTTGAGAAGCACAAAGCTTGGGCTGAAGTTCTGACCACGGTAGGTTTGGTACCCCATTTGCTATTGGACAGCTATCTTATTAGGGAATTTCGTGCTTCTACTTTTTTGCGTGTTTTTTCGCAATGATATTTGTATGTCAATGTTCTGTCCAGCACGACGAAAAGGTAGGTGGGAGTATCTGTGTGTTCTAGTAATGTCCCATCCCAGGTAACATTGAGCCTGTACTTTGCCTGCCTCGAGTTCAGATGGAATGCACTCACTTGAGTTTTGGAGGGATTGGGTTTTAGATAATTCTTTTTGTAGTAGGATGAGATTGTACAAAGGGCGGTTTCTAGTTTCTCCTCGATGGCTTTAAACCTGTTGCCTTGAACTGTTATTGCCAGGTCGTCTGCATATACAAAAGTTTTGGTTCTATCTGGAGTTGGTTGGTCATTTGTATATATGTTGAATAGGGTTGGCGCCAACACGCTCCCTTGGGCGAGCCCATTTTTCTGATTCCGCCATCGACTTTTTTCCCCTCAAGCATTACGAAGAACTATTTTGGAGCAGGGATTCGATTATCTTGACTAGGTGGTAGTCTTTCAGGGTCTCGTAGGTTTTATGCAGTGGTGTCCGGTGATCTACTGTATCGTAGGCGGAACTTAGGTCGACTACTGCCAGCCCGGTGATTAGTTTATTCCCAAACCCATCCTCGATATGTTCCGTCAATGCCAGAATTTAATTGGTACAGGACTTTCCAGGTCTAAAACCTGCTTGGTGTGGAATTAGCTTCGAGTCAACGATCTTCTGTATTCTGTTGAGGATCAATCTTTCATAGAGCTTAAACAGGTGGCAGAGAAGGGTTATGGGTCAATAGCTCTTCGGAGATTCTGGGTCCTTCCCGGGTTTAAGGAGAGCCACCACTTTTGACTTCCTCCACAGTTTCGGGATTTGAAAGGTTTCACGGCACACGTTAAAAAGTCGAAGTCTCCAGTCCCTGGCGCCAAGGCCGAAGTTTTTAATCTGTTCCACGCAAATATCATCAAACCCAGCGACTTTCCAATTCTTCATGGTATTTATGCCATTGTTCAACTCTCTCATGGTAAATGGTTTCTGGAAGTTGGTGTTTTCCGTTGGCAGTAGGCGTGTGATGTTAGTTTTCTGACGTTTGGAGTTGAACTTGCCGTTTAGAAGGAGTTGGTTGGCCACCTGGTTTGGAGTTACTTTGGCCGGGGCCTTGCTTAACCTTGGGTCACCATCCAGTTTCTTAATCAGGTTCCAGGCTATTTTGCTACTGTGGGACATATCCCACCACTTCTCGCGTGCCTCGCTGAGGGCTAACATTAAAGCTGTGCTGCAGTGATGGTTTCGTCGCTGAATGGGTCTTCCGCGAACAATACTTCATACTTCTCCAGGACGTCCTTTGAGGCATTTGAGAGCCCTGGGATATAGTGTTGTGTGCAGCCCCTAGGAATATACCGTCTAGATACCTTTCGCAAAATCTCAACAAAGATAAAATAATTATTTGGTGTTGGGGTCAGACTGGCTAATTCCTCATCCAGCGCTTGGGAATATTCTGACCACCTAGCCTTTTTAAAGTTCAATCCCTTACGGAAAGGCATTTTGGTTGTTTTGATTGTTGAGTAGACTTGGATTCCAATAGATCGATGTTGTGTCTTTGGGATTGCATCGTATACTCTTTTGCAGCAGGTGTCGTAGATGCTCCGGCTGATGAAGCAAATATCGGGATTGTAACCTCGCTTCCAAATTTTGTTGTTGAAGGAGCAGGGGAGCTTGGGGTCGTGGAGAAGTGAGAGGTTATTTGCCTCAGCCCATTGTTCTAGCTGCTGACCATTGACGTCTGTCTCGTCGTAGCCCCAGGTGGTGCTGTGGCTGTTAAAGTCGCCCACAACGAAGTGTGTCCTTTGGTTGTTGAAGCTTTCTGGCGGTGAAATGTGTAAGTTCTGGCCGGGGGGTTTATATACGGAGCATATTGTAAATGATCCACTCTCTATGGCTAACACTTCAATGTTGTTGGTGGTTGTCTTACTCGTGGAAGAGAGCAGCATCTCGGGTCTGGTAAATACTGCGCTCCCATACCTTCTGTGAGGTGCTTCTACTGCCAAGCGCATTCCTTTGATAGTGGGTCTGTTTTCTGTTTCATCTCTATGCGTTTCCTGCAGGCACAAAAAATCAAATCAAATGGCTCTGAGCACTATGGGACTTAACATCTGTGGTCATCAGTCCCCTAGAACTTAGAACTACTTAAACCTAACTAACCTAAGGACATCACACACATCCATGCCCGAGGCAGGATTCGAACCTGCGACCGTAGCAGTCGCGCGGCTCCGGACTGAGCGCCTAGAACCGCTAGACCACCGCGGCCGGACCTGCAGGCACAGTACGTCCCACTTTTCTGATTGGCATAGTTGCGATATTGCATCCTCTTTATTCTTGGTAATTCCCTCGACGTTCAGGCTGACGATTGTCAGGGTTGGCCCTGAAGAGGACCTGTTTTTGTTTCTGGCTTTTGATTGCATTGGTCTTCGTTGGTGGAAGGTTTGGCCGTTGTCGGATTGGGCAACGTTTCGGCCGGTGTGGCCGTGCGGTTCTAAGCGCGTCAGTTTGGAACCGCGTGACCGCTGCGGTCGCAGGTTCGAATCCTGCCTCGGGCATGGATGTGTGTGATGTCCTTAGGTTAGTTAGGTTTAAGTAGTTCTAAGTTCTAGGGGACTGATGACCTCAGTAGTTAAGTCCCATAGTGCTCAGAGCCATTTGAACCATTTTTTTGGGCAACGTTTCCGGGGAGCGCCGGCATTTTACTTTCTTCTATGTAGCATGTAAGTAAAATGCACAAGTGGAGGCACCTTCCTTGCTCCCCTTCGACGATGGAAGTCGACATAACCGAAACAAGTCAAGAGTAAATTTAAATACATCCAACTGACGGCAAAAAAATGCTTTTGTTTAAATATCTTACAGCCGTAGCTTGTTTCCTATACAAATTGCTAATTTCATCCAGTCTGTATCCATATAAAGTAACCTGCCATTGGCAAAGTTTCGCTTCACAAACTAGTAGTGGAATCGACAAAAGTGGAATTTGGAGCGGTACAGAACATACGTACCGATATAGACAGGCTCCGTGTATTGCACTGAAACCTTTACCATCTCCACAGTGACTAGTCCTTCCTTGAAGATGGTGGCCCACTTGAAATTTGATCTGGCGATATAACCCCTTGCGCCATGCCAATTGCCCTACTATGTGAATGTCGCTACATACCGATACGAAGTGGGAAGGTGCGAGGGGTTTGTCAGAACAACCGACCATTAGGCAGGGAGCGGAGAGTAGTCGGGATGCTGGGTTGGCTAAGTCCAAGCGGTGTTACCGGTTGCGGTGATCCTGAACATTTGGTGAATCGCTGTCCTGAGCTGCGTAACGCGTGTGCGGCCAGCTGAAGCCACAATCGTGCGGGTGCGCTGAAATTTAAATCTTCTGTTAAACGCTGTATTCATAATATAGCTTCTGTCAATTCGTTTCTACCCTAAATCATGAATCCATGTGTGCCTTAATTCATTCAGTCAGTAGCGTTTCATTCATTGATGGTGATTGGTATACTCGCTGTCGCAGCATTTGTTAAGTTACCTAATCTACAACCGGCTTTGCACGGATTTGATACTGCCAGTGGGCAGTTGTTGCCTCTGATTGGTCGCTGTAAAGCGAGTATTTTTGTACAATGGTTTTCTTGGCCCTTTCAGATCACCATTGTCAAGCAGCTTTGCGTTAAGGTACTTTTGGGCTGCGATTGGATTCATCGTACTAGTGATCTTTAATTATGTGGATAGGACGTTTTCTCTTAAATTTTATCCTGAAAAGAACTTCAAATTGTGCCAGTTTATTCCTGTCACAGGGACCTGCGCCGCTACTTTGCATGATTGTAAATTTAAGTAGGTCACCGTGGTTATTCTGAGGCTATGGCGGTCCTGCGCCTTCTGGGCGGTTTCCCGGATATCTTAACCGATAAATCAGATGTTACCAACAGGATACATTATAGGATCGGCCTTACTGACGATGTTCCGGTGCGTAAGCCCCCTTACAGGTTGTCACCATCCAAACAGAAAATCTTGCGGCAGCTGGTGGACCAGATGCTCCGATGGGGTTATTAGGCCATCTACCTCTCCTTATATGCCTCTCCCCTGTTTTTAGTACTGAAGCGTCAGGGATCTGGGTATCGACTGCTGGATGATTATAGACTATTGCGCTTGTTTCTGTTTCATTCTCGATCTTAATCAAGCTTACTACTAGATCCCACTAACTGGAGATTCTAGACATATGACGGTATTTTGTACGGATTGGAATTTATTCGATTTTAACCGTGTACCATTTAGCTTCTTAACCGGGGCTGCTTTTCTCTCCAGACTTTTGTGTAATGTTTCGGGAGATCTAAAATTTAAATCAGTTTATCGTTACATAGATGACATGGTATTTTACAGTGCTACCTTAGAACAACATTTACAACACCTGGAGGAGGATTTGAACTGCTTTTGTGCTGCTGGTCTTACTGTGACGCCTCCCAGAATTAATTTAGCAAGGAAAGAGATTTCTTTCCTTGATCATTTGGTTTCTGCTGGCAGGATCCGAGCAGATCAGCAGAGGATCAAGGACCTACAGAAATTTCCTCGTCCTGAGACGAAGGAAGCTGTGTCGCGGTGCATTGCGACGGCGAATTTCTTTCGGAAGTTCGTTCCTAATTTTGCCCAAATAGCGCGCCCTTGAACCGGTTACGTAAGAAGTATCAGACCTTTGAATGGGGAGAGTCGCATCAGTAAACATTTGAGGCCATTAAAACGGCCTTGACTAACCCTATAGTGTTAGCTATTCCCGACTTCACTTGTCCGTTTGTAGTGCAGACAGGCGCATCAAATTCGAGTATTATCGCTGCAGTGCTCTTGCAGGAAAAGCAGGGAGAACGTAGACCACTTGCAAACGCTTCGAAGTCCCTTTCGGCACCAGAACTGAAGTATTCTGTTCACGAGTGTGAGGCCCTGGCGGTAATAGTCACGCTCAAAAAACTTTTCTACCTCGAGCAGCGGGAATTTTGCCTTGAAACTGACAACCAAGCCTTAAGTTTGGTCCTGGCCAGGCCCAGAGAGGTTGGGCGAACTGCCCGGTGAGCCCTGCGAATTTCTGCGTTTCGCTTTACCATCAGGCATAATAGGGGAATCGACAACACCGTGGTGGACGCAATGAGTCGAATGTTCGATTAGGAATGTAATCACCACAGTGAGGAAGAGGAAATAGAGGAATGTGTTAACCGAGGTCCCAGAGTTATTTAATAATTGGGAACCCAAACAAGACCAAGACCTTTGCATAAAGATATACAGCATTTGATGAGGGAGTGCCGTGAAAGCAAAATTTCTAAACGTAATTTTAACACTCGTAGCCCTACGATCTTCAAGATAGCACTATCCTATGGATAGGCTCATTGTCTGCTGTGCACTCGTAACGGCAACGGGTATACATCCTCGTCATGGTTGGTGCCTTCTCCCGATTTTTCTAGTTAATACCCAGTAGTGGAGTGACCATTGAGTTACACTTCGTCATTTGTCGGGATATTTTACCCTCCCTGTACCATTGTCAGTGGCAATGCTCCTACCTTCCACTCACAACAGTTTAAAGATTCTGCTTCGACAATGCAATAACTCACTCCATAATTATACCATACCATCCGCAACTTCATTTGCGAAGCGACTGAACCGCAATCTCAAGTCAGCCTTAATTATTTTCCATTCTTATTCACGCTAAAAGTGCGACTCTTCAGTACCATGGCTTAATTTGGCGTTTAATTCGGTCTCCATGAAGCCTTTAACACCACAGCCGCTTCCTTGATGTTTGGTCATCGCCTCAGTTCCCTCTTGGCCAACCTGTGAACAGTTAATGACCTGCTCCCTGAGAAAGTGAGACCTGGCTTGATTCAGGAGAACTGGAGACCAACGCCAAGAAGTATTAGTATCGCACGTCACAGGCAGTCAGGGCCAAAGCGAGTTTAAGCTGCAGGTTGGTAATACGGTTTTTGCTGCTAGGGGTCAAGGTAAGGCCCCAGTTTTTGATAAATTGACACCCTGCTTTTTAGGACCTTGTGAGGTTATCCAGGTTCTTATTTCAGTCACACTACTGCTACGTAACATGGATGCTGGAAAGGTTTAGCCGCGCGGGATTAGCCAAGCGGTCTCAGGCGCTGCAGTCATGGACTGTGCGGCTGGTCCCGGCGGAGGTTCGAGTCCTCCCTCTGGCATGGGTGTGTGTATTTGTACTTAGGATAATTTAGGTTAAGTAGTGTGTAAGCTTAGGGACTGATGACCTTAGCAGTTCAGTCCCATAAAGTTTCACACACATTTGAACATTTGGAAAGGTTTCAAGAATACATGTCTCCAGGTCAGCGGACGGGGCCGAATTTTCTGTTCCTTGTTTAACAAAAACTGGCGGTCGTACCGTGTTGAGGTTTTTTGTAGGGGAGGATGAGCCGTGGATCTCGATTCGATACATCGCTGGCGAGTTGGTTCGCGATCCTCGCATGCAGAATTGGCTGGGTGGTGGAAAGTCCGAGAGAGGGCGTGATTGGCACATCGGCAACGAGTGAGGCCGCGTGATACAGAGGGGGCGCCGCGCTGGTAAGAGGAGAGGCAGTTAGGAAATTGGAGTGGATGCGGCGAGTGGCGTGTGCGGAGCCGGGAGGAGGGGCTGTGGCCTGGTCGGTGGGGCCGCCGCCTTCATCTAGTTGTGAGTGGTATTTGGACGCCGATTTCGCCGCTGGGAGAAGCTGATTTCCATCCAGAACTTCTCGGGAACCCATGTGGAAAATTTCAGTTTCTGAAACTGCGTGAGACATTTCGTCAGTTAAGTGCATGTTCACATGTAAAGGACAACGCCCTGAGCTGTTTTGAAGTTCTAGTGGAGCTTACGGACAAGAATTCTACATTTTGAGACGTAATAAGTCGCCGCTTAACACAGCCAATGCTCCGAAGCAGTACAATATGTGACTCTCAAAATGTTATATAGTTATGACTGTTAGACTGATCGCTGTGCCATTATGCGCTTAATATTCTACCATGAGTTTGGTGGCGGTTATTGATGTTTCAGGAACAATATTAATTGCCTGATTTATGGTTGTGGTTCTTGTGGCTCAAATTTGAAGCCATTGGTAATGTGTACAGATACTATTTGCGGGCCACTGCCTTACGGGGATATTGTTTGGCCCTCATTTGTAATCGCTCATCCTTGTTTCTACAATATGTTGATTTAGAGTTTTAGTCTGTTGTAGTTCAGTCTATCCGTGGGTCTGTGTCCCCCCCTCCCCCCCAACAGTTGACGGGTGAGAGCTTAGGGCAGGTGTCCGTTGCCCTGATCGGCCACAGGTCTGGCGCCGCTCTCTTAGCGCGCGACCAACCGACAGACGTGCTGGAGTCAGCGAAGGCCGAGCCTTCTCATGTAAGTCTGCTCACGGCTCGAGGCCGGAGCAGTAAAACAGTAACTTTACTGTATGATCTTACCTTCTTAAACACATCTGGCTTTACCCTGTTGGCTGTTAATATTTAAATTCGGAGCTTACTTCGCACTGACCTGTCGATGTTTAATTAAACATTTGTTGAGCGTCGTGGGGAGTTTTGTTTTTAAATATCCTGTAACCTTCACTACTATCAGTTAAAACTCAAAGAGCGCGATGGCGCATGTTTCTTAATTACAGTTGTTAATTGGAAGGTTATGAAGAGCTTGGTAAGTTCCACGCGCTCATTTTTCTAAATTGCAAATATTATTCAAATTGTTTTGAAAAGATAAATAGTTATGACAGACAGTTTAGTAAGCCCTAGGCGCAAAATTTTTTAAATCTAATACTTATTGAAATTCTTAAAAAATGAGTGTTGCGACGTATTTTTCTTAACGAGGAATAGTTTACTGTGCATTCATCATTTCATTCGAGTATATCATACAGAAAGAAATTTACTTGATTGTTCTATGCAACCACTGCTTACACTTGTACAAATAAATTGTCATGCTAACTGTGAATGATGTTGCTGTCACTGTGCTAACCCTCCCTCCCACTCCGCAGCTTCCGCTAACCTTAGTGATCTGTTCCTAAGACCGTCATACCAGTGCCCAAGTACATCAAAACTAAAATAAGATCAGAGGAACAGGCAATGGAGACAGTTGAAGGACAGAGAGTGAAGAGAGAGAGAAATGGTGTTTTGTTTGCCTGCTTGGTGACAGGCTGTACGGAAGGCACAAACGTAGTAAAGGGCATTAATAAGTAGTTATTTGTTTGGAAAATGGTGTAAAGTGATAGCATTTTCCGGGGTCGAGTTGCAGGATTTAGAAGTTACTGCTGTAGAACTTGTTTATGATGTGCTAAATTTATTCAGAGAAGAAAACGACATTTGGGAAGGTCCTCAATGTACACGGCGTATCATAATTACTGGCGCAAACTCTTACAGTTGAAAGTACGCGATACTAGAAGCAAGAACTCTAGAAAACGTGGGCTATAAAATGCATACCTTAAAAGCTACGAACTCTTGTACTTCTTCGCTACTATGAAACACATCTCTTCTACTGCTCATAGGTCTTCCGGCATGCGTTTTAGAGCTCCCGTTTACTAGACTTATTGCTTCTAGTATCGCGTACTTTCAATTGTATGCGTTTGAGCCATTAATTATGACACACCCTGTAGAAAGTACTGTGGACGGAAAAAGATAGGTATTCAATGTGAGAGCATAATTCAGCTAATTCCTTGTGGCTAGCAATCGGTAAAAATCAGTAAACAATGGCCCATTTGAGTGTGCGATCTTTCATGAACAAAACCGGTGTCCCTGAGCACTTAATCTTCATCCAATCCGAACACCTTCCCCTCCCTCCCCCCCCCCCCACCCCCCACCCCCACCCGTCACCACCGCAAACTGTTCAGCATACATTGGATTTTCAGAAACTGCTACATTACAGCGATCCGTCAGTCAGTTAGCTTCATCAAAAACTTTAACGACGAATAACATTGAAGACAGGAGTTGCCATACTAGGTACAGCTTCAGAGGTCGCAGCGTCATACGTGACGAGATAGCTACAGCTACTTTGATCACAGAGAATATCAACAGTAAAAGCGAGCGCAAAATAAACTGTCACACGTGCAGAGTCTAAGAAGCCCAAATATTTTGAGCCAGTATGTGGGCTGAAGAATTTCCTCTTATATTTAAGGAAAGAAATAATTTTAGAAGCATTCTCGCAGGTGAAAGTGCTTTAACCGCTCTTGCATTTGCGGCCTTGTAATGAGTTTTGAAACGGTTGGGCGTAATTTCTGCATGTATGATAACAGACGGCGCGGGGTTAGAAAAGGTAGCTTGTAGAATGATGCAACTTCACGAACTATTCCTGCCATTTGTACCCTCCCCCCCCCCCCTCCCACCCTTGCATCCAGCAGAACTACTACTCCCATACTTCTTTAAATTTTTAAATAACCGCAATGTTAAGTTATGACTGGAGTTCAGGGTGTATCGTGCACTACTCTCATTCGCTTACCCGTCCCCACTTTCCTCAAATGGCTCAAATGGCTCTGAGCACTATGGGACTTAACATCTGTGGTCATCAGTCCCCTAGAACTTAGAACTACTTAAACCTAACTAACCTAAGGACATCACACACATCCATGCCCGAGGCAGGATTCGAACCTGCGACCGTAGCAGTCGCGCGGTTCCGGACTGAGCGCCTAGAACCGCTAGACCACCGCGGCCGGCCCCACTTTCCCATTCGCATTGGACGCAAGGGGGGAGCGAGCGTCTTAAGTCTCAATATAAGCTTGATTTTTCCAACAATGTGGTTCAAATGGCTCTGAGCACTATGGGACTTAACTTCTGAGGTCATCAGTCCACTAGAACTTAGAACTACTTAAACCTAACTAACCTAAGGACATCACACACATCCATGCCCGAGGCAGGATTCGAACCTGCAACCGTAGCGGTCGCGCAGTTCCAGACAGTAGCGCCTAGAACCGCTCGGCCACGCCGGCCGGCCCCTCCAACATTGTGATTTCGTGACATATATGTGGCCGACAGCAACAAATTTCCGTCTCTTCATGGAACAGGCGGTTCGAAATTTTAACAGTGACTTCAGAGATTACCACCGATATTAGACTTTCTCACATTTTGCAATAGTTAAACGCGTTCCTTTTGTACACGAGAATACAGTTGAAGATAAAATGACACAAGCGCTTGGTTACTGATTCATCAAATCTACCTCACACGTGTCAAAGAACAATTCCTCCCATCATGTTCAGCAAGCCACGTAACGTGGGGTGCTGGAGAATACATGTACTCTAGTATAATTCCCAGCACCCTCTCCGTTTTGTTTCATTCACCAATGTTCGCGGCAGTAATGGCATCCTTGGTAGAGTCTCTAATTTCTCTAATTCGACTGGCCCGATCATTTTGTGAGGTATGTATGGGAAAAGGAATATTCTTCGAATGCCAGATGAAATTTTTAGCGTAAGTCTTTATGTGAAGTACATCTATCTTGTATTCTTTTGCACTGGAGTTGGAGATCGGATCACATGTTGCATGCCGGTACTTTACAAGAGAACGTAGAAGCTCGATCCATTGTTGAGCACCCACGTTTCCCCTGAATGACGTAGGTGATAACCGTCACTATCCCTTTAACAAGAATAGTATGAAATCTTACTTCTGAAGTAGTCGAACATCGTAAGTGATCCATATGGTAACACATGTATCTCATTAATACGTCACGCCAATGAAAGAAAACGAAAAAAAGTTAAACACTACTGTCGAAATCTACATCTACATCTACATTTATACTCCGCAAGCCACCCAACGGTGTGTGGCGGAGGGCACTTCACGTGCCACTGTCATTACCTCCCTTTCCTGTTCCATTCGCGAATGGTTCGCGGGAAGAACGACTGTCTGAAAGCCTCCGTGCGCGCTCTAATCTCTCTAATTTTACATTCGTGATCTCCTCGGGAGGTATAAGTAGGGGGAAGCAATATATTCGATACCTCATCCAAAAACGCACCCTCTCGAAACCAGGCGAGCAAGCTACACCGCGATGCAGAGCGCCTCTCTTGCGGAGTCTGCCACTTGAGTATATTAAACATCTCCGTAACGCTATCACGGTTACGAAGTAACCCTGTGACGAAACGCGCCGCTCTTCTTTGGATCTTCTCTATCTCCTCCGTCAGACCGATCTGGTACGGATCCCACACTGATGAGCAATACTCAAGTATATGTCGAACGAGTGTTTTGTAAGCCACCTCCTTTGTTGATGGACTACATTTTCTAAGCACTCTCCCAATGAATCTCAACCTGGTACCCGCCTTACCAACAATTAATTTTATATGATCATTCCACTTCAAATCGTTCCGCACGCATACTCCCAGATATTTTACAGAAGTAACTGCTACCAGTGTCTGTTCCGCTATCATATAATCATACAATAAGGGATCCTTCTTTCTATGTATTCGCAATACATTACATTTGTCTATGTTAAGGGTCAGTTGCCACTCCCTGCACCAAGTGCCTATCCGCTGCAGATCTTCCTGCATTTCGCTACAATTTTCTAATGCTGCAACTTCTCTGTATACTACAGCATCATCCGCGAAAAGCCGCATGGAATTTCCGACACTATCTACTAGGTCATTTATATATATTGTGAAAAGCAATGGTCCCATAACACTCCCCTGTGGCACGCCAGAGGTTACTTTAACGTCTGTAGACGTCTCTCCATTGATAACAACATGCTGTGTTCTGTTTGCTAAAAACTCTTCAACCCAGCCACACAGCTGGTCTGATATTCCGTAGGCTCTTACTTTGTTTATCAGGCGACAGTGCGGAACTGTATCGAACGCCTTCCGGAAGTCAAGAAAAATAGCATCTACCTGGGAGCCTGTATCTAATATTTTCTGGGTCTCATGAACAAATAAAGCGAGTTGGGTCTCACACGATCGCTGTTTCCGGAATCCATGTTGATTCCTACATAGTAGATTCTGGGTTTCCAAAAACGACATGATACTCGAGCAAAAAACATGTTCTAAAATTCTACAACAGATCGACGTCAGAGATATAGGTCTACAGTTTTGCGCATCTGCTCGACGACCCTTCTTGAAGACTGGGACTATCTGTGCTCTTTTCCAATCATTTGGAACCCTCCGTTCCTCTAGAGACTTGCGGTACACGGCTGTTAGAAGTGGGGCAAGTTCTTTCGCGTACTCTGTGTAGAATCGAATTGGTATCCCGTCAGGTCCAGTGGACTTTCCTCTATTGAGTGATTCCAGTTGCTTTTCTATTCCTTGGACACTTATTTCGATGTCAGCCACTTTTTCGTTTGTGCGAGGATTTAGAGAAGGAACTGCAGTGCGATCTTCCTCTGTGAAACAGCTTTGGAAAAAGGTGTTTAGTATTTCAGCTTTACGCGTGTAATCCTCTGTTTCAATGCCATCATCATCCCGTGGTGTCTGGATATGCTGTTTCGAGACACTTACTGATTTAACGTAAGACCAGAACTTCCTAGGATTTTCGTGTACAGGTATTACGTAGACAGTCTGAGCACTCCTTCCTACAAATTTCTTTTTTCTTTTTTTGCGCATGAACAGTAATTTCAGTATTTTTCTGATGGAATTTGCGTTCAGCATCCTGGCTATTCTGAGTGTACCTACTGGCGTCAAACGAGAAACGTGCGCCTCGTTCCTAGTTCCGTGAATAGAGCCGTCTGTGTGCTGGAAACAGAACCGGCACGTGTAAATCGCTTTCTGATGGTCCTCGAGATTACTCGGAGCGTGCGTAATGCCCCGCTTGCGTCGAACCTACGAACTAGTGATAAGCAGAGAAGAAACAGCCTTTAATCGTAGTCTCCAGAATCATTCGCAAAGCAATGGTCTGTGAAAATGTAGTACTCTTCGCGTAATTAAAAATGCAACCTCTGCAAGTGAGAAACGAGCAGCTATCTTGACCCTTTGTTTCAGTGGACCTACCATAAATACAATTCGTGTCATGAAAATAAGTTGATAGAAAATAACATTTCTAAGAACAGATTTGAAATGTCAGTGTTCACTGTTCACGAAGAGTCCAACTGACAGAAAGCAGCTTTCGCTTCTGTATTCAGCTCAATGACATGCGGAAGACTGTACCAAACATAAAACTCTCTGGATACTGACGGCTGGCTCTGCCCGGCAGTCGGCTGGCTCTGCCCGAGTTTTTCTGGGAAGGATTGGGTTGGGGGGCTCAGATTTGGCTGTTCTGTTAGGAAACCATCAGTACAGCTCTGGACACATGCTAAAGCACGAAAAAATTTTATTTAAAATCGACTGCTTGGAACATATAGACTTTTTGAATTCATTTGTATAACAAACTTCTGTTATGACAAACCTCAAGTACACGGATGCAATAATTTGTTATATATAAAATTTGTTTGATTCTCTGCCCCTGTTTCAGAAGCCCAATGTGTACATGGAAGTACAACATTTGTTGAACATTATGAAAATATTAGTACCAGCACAGCCACAGAAAATAGTTAATGTAATCAACATAATTATAGAAACTGCTGTACACATACTGCACAGTAATCACTTGAACTATTATCATCAACTGTAGCTGCAGCCATTTCATATCCATTGCACCTGTCTGCATCCACGTTTTCCTGCACTTTTTGTATGGCGACCTACATACCTTGCATTAAACCACCGCCTCCGTCTTTCCTAATCTCTTGGAAATCAGTGAAGTAAGTCTGTAGTTTATAATACCGTCCGTCATGTCCAGCGCACATCCATGTAACTTTCGTTACAGTCATAGCTGCGTCTACCACTCCAGTCTATTCCCTGATCCATCACCGGCCTACTTATCGGAAGTCGTTAACACTCATCTGTGTAGTGGTGCTCGATCCAGAAGTAGTTAGTTCGAATCCGCATGGCGAAAAAAAAAATGCTCATCACTAGCATTCGTCTGGCGAAGTGCCTGATTAGCCCGAATTACGCTATCGAATTTCTTTGAGAAAGAAATTCGATCAAATATTCACCACGTTTCTTTGACAAGGATCTTTGACGTGGCACAGAAAGGAGTATTGCACTTTGATCAAAAATTTCGACATAGTTCCTTCATAACAGTCGACGAAGACTTGTTAGTATACTCTGCTGTTTTACGTACTAAACAGGATTTTTACATTATTTTATATTGGCTATTTATTAATTAAAAAGACATCTTGTGCGTTATTCTGGCTTCTATGCCTTGCGCGTACCCGTGAGGTTCTTCTTCCCCGGCTGTAACATTTAGTCCTTCTTTATATGCATATCTGAACTTACAGCTAGCACATATTCTATTGCATTTAGCACAGAACTTAATTCCTGTTCATTTCAGCTACCACTGCTGCCTCATCAATGAATTATACTGGGCTAATTTTCTGTCCTTGACAAACAACAACATTTCTTTAATTAACCTTTCAATGAACAAATAAGCATCAGCGCTGGCAATAAAATTGCCTTACATCTTTCCTGGTTTTGACTTCCTTATACAAATCTGTCAGGATTTCAGTCTGCATGGCTAAAAAGAAAAAACATTATATTTAATTCTACATTATAAAATGCCTTTCCATATTTATAGAGCCACAATAGGCCCCGATATAGGAGCTCCATTGCATTTCCAATGTGCTTCTGCACTATATATACACAACCGTTTCGCAGTGTGTTTGCTTCATACATGAGGCTTGCCTGAGTTGCAGAAAAACGATGGGAGATTCCTGACTCAATGTCTTCGATTAATCCAAATAGGTCAGATTTCTTGTTGCAGTAAACAGATTGCTTTCTTTGATCAAATCTAAGCCGTTGTGCTAGATTTGATCAAAAGCCTACATTTGATAAGAGTTCCCTATTACACTACGTCAAATACGAATATACTTCGGCAAAGAAATCTGATAGTGTAATACCGGCCTTTCCAAACTTTGCGCCAATCCTCTGGGTTGTATTCCAAACCTATCTGCAGTCTCTCACGGCGTGAAACCATGTGACGCTGTTGATCGCAATCCGTCCATTGGACGGGGACATCACGCTCAGCGGTTACCTTGGCGCTTTTCGAGAGGAGTAGGCTATACAGGTAGTATAGAAACAAGCGCCAGATATTCTTACTGGCAGAACTGGTCAAAAAGAAGTAACATTCCTACAACAACATGTCCAGGAACCAACACCTGTTGAGATATGGGGCAATCTGTCCTCTCCTTATCATTTGTGTGTTTACATGCAAGCAGACACTATAAGCGATGCTGCAAGTCATTACCACGCATCTTGATATATCCTCGCAGTTAATCTTGCACCCTGTTAAATACACCTGGCTCCATTCGGATTGCGCCACATGCATTTGTCACACGTTCGTGTATCGTCTGCACATTGTCGGCGAAGTGGACATACACCTTTGTTTTCAAATGTCCCCACAGCCAGAGATCCAACGGACTCAGGTTCGGTAACGTGTTCATGCTATCAAAGGTCTGCAGCCATTCCATTGCCCATGAATGGCTGCGGTGAGATATCGTCACACGGGCCATAGAAAATGGGATGGTGACCCGTCGTCTACAAGGCACGTCCATTATCTTTCTGCAACGGTAAAGTCCTTCAGTGGCGCTGGTGATTCTTTGCGCAGAAATCGGTGCAGCTCCTGTTAATATTTTCGGTAAACTGTATGACCTTGTCAGTCCGACATCGGCAGTTACGAACCACACACCGATATTGAAGTAATCCTGATACCTGACCTCCATGACTGCCCGAGGTTTTGTGTCTGTCGATGCGTTCGTATTGTGGTAATTCACTGTGCCCTCTCTGCATAACTCGTGCCTCATTTGCAAACAAAATAAAGCACGTAATCTACGAATCATCAGCGGACCATATTTCAACAGGTATTGATTTCCAGATGTAACATTAAAAAATGGTTCAAATGGCTCTAAACACTATGGGACTTAACATCTAAGGTCATCAGTCCCCTAGACTTAGAACTACTTAAACCTAACTAACCTAAGGACATCACACACATCCATGCCCGAGGCAGGATTCGAACCTGCGACCGTAGCAGCAGCGCGTTTCTGGACTGAAGTGCCTAGAACCGTTCGGCCACAGCGGCCGGTGGACATAACATTACAGCAACCTTTCTTGTAGTTCGACATGTAGGAACAGGTAACACTTTTTAAACACTCTGTATGGCGGCGCCGAATTTCTTCTCCCTTCTCTCACGGGATAAGCAGAATCACAAGAATCTGCCATAGAACAACAGAAAACATGAATTTCAAAGAGGATAAGGTGTCTCACTCGCCACGCACGTACCCAAAGCCAATCTACAATACTGCCGCGACGGCAGCGCAAAAGCGGACAGGCGACTAGGGCAGCTCGTGACTAACGCGGCTCGAATATGGATGTTACGTTGTTGCTGATGAGGCGGGGACTGAAATGGAGCTGCTCCAATATCCAGCAAACGTACGTAGAATACCCGGTATGGCGGCTGCACTCAGAAATTGGATTCATACCGGGGGAAACACCTGCCTTAAAAATAGTAAATGCCAGTTGCAAATAAACGCGATTCATAACAAAAATGTTATTTATTATGCTACACATGGATGACATTTTACGAAGATAGTTACGGTAGCATCAGATACTGGTTTTTTTTATGTATTTCGTATATTCCACTTTGATGGCCGTGTAAGCGTAAACAGTAAATAAAATAGTATAGACTTTTCAATTTTTTTTGTCGTTACCGACATTGATGCTGTTCTACTAGAGATCATACTTTTCACTCATTAGCGTGGCATACGCCGTGTGACGGAATTTTCTTCAGTTCATTGTTTTTCTTCTTCCATTTGTCATCTGTGTTATGACATGTAAATTTTAAATAAAATACTGTACATGTATACTTTACATTATGTAAATATTGTTGATTAGTTAATTGCATTATAGTTATGGTGTGTTAATTACTGTCGATTGAGTGTCATCCCTGTTTTGCATTACACACTGCTAGGCAAACTTGCTCATAACCGCCGAATTAAATTAGGTATAATATTCACCTTCACGTTGCGATGTATGAAGCTCTCATGTAAGGTGCGCACCTGACTTTCATAACTTGATGAGAGCACAAGCTCACTCTATACGAAAAAGACAGAGGCTTGTTAGACGATTGGAGATGGCGTAAGAATGGAGAGTATCACAGATAAGTCAAACTGAGGATCTTGACAAGATCGAGATAGACATAGAACAAAAAGTATCGAGTGTGACTCACGGAACGAAATGTATCGAGAGTGCAGAGGGAATGGTAGCAGCTTCACAATTGATATCACAGTCTGAGAATGCATGAAAAGAAACAAATGACGGAGTACTTTAAACATTGCTGCGCAACAGCAACGGTTCCACGTAATCAGATTAAGAGCAGCCGACCAGTTGCAAAGGATAAAGTAATCTTTACCTAGGTTTCAATAGATATAAATCTATCTTCTTCAGAAGACGGCAGTATTACATTAACATGAAGCGATATGTCCTTATCGTTTTTACAAACATCTGCATAGTTTCATTAGTCACGTAGCGAGGGCACAGAATCGATAGTATCATCCGACATAGTGATGGACAGAAATCCAGAAGTAAACAAGTCGGTTGTGCAACCTTCCGTAGCACTAGCGGAAACACAACAACGTCATGAAATTCCAGTCGTATATCCACAAGTGGTTGCGTCCATAATTACGGATACATCAATAATAATTCCTTACATTGCATTTTTTTCAACACGTTTAAGACAAGAAACCATAATTAAATTTTTGGGGGTTAAGATTCTAGTGTAATGTGTTCATTAAAAATATGTTGTTGTTGTGGTCTTCAGTCCAGAGACAGGTTTGATGCAGCTCTCCATGCCACTCTATCCTGTGCAAGCTTCTTCATCCCCCAGTACCTACTGCAACCTACATCCTTCTGACTCTATTTGGTGTATTCATCTCTTGGCCTCCCTCTACGATTTTAACCTCCACGCTGTCCTCCAGTACTAAATTGGTGATACCTTGATGCCTCAGAATATGACCTACCAAGCGACCCCTTCTTCTAGTCATGTTGTGCCCCAAATTCGTCTTCTCCGCAATTCTATTCAGTGCCTCCTCATTAGTTACGTGATCTACCCATCTAATCTTCAGCATTCTTCTGTAACACCACATTTCGAAACCTTCTATTCTCTTCATGTCTAAACTATTTATTGTCCACGTTTCACTTCCTTACATGGGTACACTCCATACAAATATTTTCAGAGACGACTTCCTCACACTTAAATCCATACTCGATATTAACAAATTTCTCTTCTTCAGAAACGCTTTCCTTGCCATTGCCAGTCTACATTTTATATCCTCTCTACTTCGACCATCATGAGTTATTTTGCTCCCCAAATAGCAAAACTCCTTTACTACTTTAAGTGTGCCAGTTCCTAATCTAATTCCGTCAGCATCACCCGACTTAATTCGACTACATTCCATTATCCTCGTTTTGCCTTTTTTTTATGCTCATCTTATATCCTCCTTTCAAGACACTGTCCATTCCGTTCAGCTGCTCTTCCAGGCCCTTTGCTGTAGCGTGTTTGGCTGGAAGAGGAGCGCGTGTCTGAAGTGTATTTGGCATCTGTGGTGTTTAGTTTGTGTGTGTGTGTGTGTGTGTGTGTGTGTGTGTGTGTGTGTGTGTGTGTGAAAGAGAGGGAGTGAGAGAGAGATAGTGTGTGTGTGTGATTGTTCAGGACTGAGGTAGAGAGAGAGAGAGAGAGTGGGAGGGAGAAAATTACGGTTAACTCAAAAATCGGAGAAAGTGCATAGGTCACGAAATGAGCTTGTTCCCTTCGACAACAACGTATGAGAAAGCACCACAATATCAAAACCGTAAGTTACACACAAAAAAGTGATATCTACTCATTTCCATTTGTAAATGCATAATAAACAGAGATATAAAAATAACGTTTTGCTGCTTGCAGACGAGAAGCTGTAGATTGTGTAGCAGAATAGCTGCCAAAATAAATGTCCAATAGCATCATGTAAGGTATGTAAACTAATGCATACATCCAGTCTTTTTGCCAGTTAAACTATAAACAAAACATTGACATAATGTTATAAACAACACACAGTGCATCAGGTCGTTAATACACATCACAACTGTGAACTATGAACAAATAATGTACAATATTTTACAACAGTTATTCATTCACAATTGTAAATATTACGTACCAAAAGTTTCGCTAAATGTTAATATGTAACAACAATTTTACAGTTAGAAAATAAAAAATAAGCCACTGAAGATGGCACAAAAAGTGCTGAATCATATCTGGGTGAAACAAAACAGAAAAATGTGTATTGCATGAGGCGGAATTTCTCGTCCTATCCTAGTATGTCTAGTCCTTGGATGACCTGTTGATTACTTGTGGACGAAGATTGCCGGTTTTTCGAAGGTGTTGCTCCAGCTGCCGACAAACATTCTTATCAGGATGGCAACTGTGAGGGTACCGTGCAGCATAAGCGCGAGCCGCAGCAGCTTGGTTATCGGACGCACCCAGCACCAAAAACATACCGAAGTATTCACAGTTGAAGTGACAGCACCTGTTATGGTTGTGCAACGCGCAGTTAGTAGACCCATGGCTTCCACTGTGATGTGAGAGGCTATTGTCATGTTACTAAATGATGTCCAGCTTATAAACAAGAACTAGCGAACGGACGTCTAAAAGATAAAAAACGGATCTGACGGGGATTCGAACCACGGCTCCACATTGGATGTGGGTTTGATGTCCAAGGTGGTGATTCACGTTCCATCGTACATTCCGATTCGCTGCACACTGTGACAGTGTTGCCAGCTCCTCGTTTTCATACACTTGTTCTCAAAATGTACCTCGTATAATTTTGCTAGATACAATTTTATCTTGAGTCTGGGTGAATAATCGCATGCCGGTCTCAAAGTGCAGCATTTTTTCTTCACCCTGTACACAGTGTGATTTTGCTAAATGGGTACAAACTCGGGAAACGTTTGCGTGAAAGAATAAAGGAAGATTATATGGACACATGACCAGATATACGTTCTAAGGGAGGTACACCCCCTTGAAGGTGGATATAAAATATCACAGTGTAAGTTTCAGTGATTTAAAGCACACAAGGTAAAACACCAGTAAACTAGAGACGTTCTGTCTCTACAAATGTATTGGGTAACGTCTGGCTAGACCAGGCCACCACGAATGCCAGACCTTATCACATGTGACATTCGTTATGACGTTCATAACACGTATCTTTTCACTAAAACGTTCATGCCTTATGAAAACTTCTATACAGAAGTGTTGTTATTTGTCTATTATACTGGTGGTAAAGGGACTTCCTGGTCACTTTGCATGATACAAATTTGCAGGTATCTTAATTGGTATATTTGGATAATGTCTGCAATATGTGTTGGGAATAGAGTTAGTAGGAAAGAAGTATTAAATTAATGTGTTAAGCCAGATACTTAAGTTTTACTGCGAAAGTGTAGTAAGCGACAAACTTTTTTTTTTCATCCTTTTGTGTGGGATGTCAGTGAGAAAAGATTTCGTTAAGCTATGAAATTTTGCATAAAGTTTGTTGGAAGTTACTAATTGCTCTCATTCTCAAAGACTTGACGGTTATAGTCTGAATAATTAGTGCAATGTGAGTAACGCTTCCTCAAGACATACAAACAGCTTATAACTGTAATACTTTCTTATTGCCGTAAATGTTTGACATAAGAGATTATGACTGGATTTTAAAGTAGACGAATAATTGTGTGAAATAATGAAAATCAAATTTTTCTTGCCTCTGGAAGCCGTGAGATAGACATCTTGCAACAGAGACCACTAACCATGGACTTTATATTATATTATATATATTATATTATATTATATATATTATAACGGGCGATCAAAAACTTTACGTTCGAAGACCGTACACTCGAGAATCGGTATGCCAATCAGGCAAAACAGCCGTAAGCAGTGCGGCAATCATCCCGCCGACGTACCAGGCTGAAGATACCCGTTTGGTAATACACCGTATCCTGCTGCGTGAAGAAGTCTGTAACTGCCTGATGCACATCCACATCCGGCAAGAATCGTTGATCTCTCAGTGTTCCTTTTTACGGAACCAAAGATGTGATGATCGCATGGGGAGCCATCAGGACTCAAGGGCGACTGCTTGTTTCCCACCTGAGTTGGCGTAACTCCTGCATTACATTTGCGGTATGGGTCGAAGCGCCACCAGCACGAAACTTGGCGAACTATCCCACAATGGTGGTTTTCGACAGACAAACTGTCCCCTACACATTCGTCATTCTGCGTTGGATGTCTAACGGTGTTTTTCCTTCGGCAGGCAAGAAAAGAATAGCAGCTCCTGACCCTGTTTGGACGCTTTTGGTAATAATGTCCCACGAATGTCACACTAATCGCTTGCCTGCATGTCGATGCTTATATAACAGCATCGGAGTCGCATTAAGTTCCGTGCACGTTGGACCAACACCTGAAAAGAAAAACTTTATGATCGCGCTTTATAATATACAATAAAACCTCTGTAATTCGAGCCCCCGTAACGTAAGCCTCCGTTTAATGCGAGGTGGATGACGGCTGACTAGTATATTAAAAATAATCAAAAGGTCACGAATAAGATCGAAAATACACAGGAAGTGTGTGTGATCAGCGGCCGAGATGCGCGTGCATACATTATTTACGAGGGTAATCCCAAAAGTAAGGTCTCCTAATTTTTATAAGTACATACACCTATTTATTTCTGCAAACCTAACCTAACCTACCCTGTGTAGATGCATTTTAGTAGACGCTGTGGCAGTTTTTGTATGCCCATGTCATACCATCTCGCCGCCATGCTGTTCAGAAAGTTACGAACCTCTTCTTTCACCTCGTCGTCGGAGCTGAATCGCTGGGACCACAATTAACGCTGACAGGCACTGTGAGATTCTGAAAAAATTCAAACGGCCGAGAGGAATGATGAGCAAGGGCGTACACATTCTCCATGACAACGCTCGCCCACACATCGCTCGGCAAACCGTTGCTCTCCTGCAACAGTTTCAGTGAAACGCAATCACCCACCCACCCTATAGTCCTGGCTTGGCGCCCAGTGACTATCACCTGTTCCCTAGGTTAAAAGAACATTTGGCCGGAAAGCGATTCAGCTCCGACGACGAGGTGAAAGAAGAGGTTCATAACTTTCTGAACAGAATGGCGGCGAGCTGGTGTGACATGGGCATACAAAAACTGCCACAGCGTCTACAAAAATGCATCGACATAAATAGTGATTATGTCGAAAAATAGCTAAATGTTCAAGCTTTAAACTGATGTAAACCATTATAGAAATAAACAGGTCTATGTACTTATAAAAAAATAGGAGACCTTACTTTTGGGATTACCCTCGTACAATGTGCTGAAGATCTTCGCTGTGGACACGTTTACGAAATTTTTTTGTATTCCCTAATACTACTAGCCCTGTTCAGTCTGTGCATCAAGGAACACTAGTGTGTTTGAAATAATTGTATTGGCGTAAGTTGTTCCAATTACTTGTGCACTCTACAAAAAATAAGCGCCAATCAGTGGAAGTTGTCCCGAAAAAATAATTTGAGGGATGTTGTCTGCTGGGTGACAGAAGCCTAGGACCATTTAAAATGTCTTGCACCTACAGAAACGTAATGAAAACGAAAGAGTAATAAAAGCAGCACTCTATCAGAAGGAAACGAGAATCAACCGTTGTTAGAACTCGTTCGACATATTTCAGGGTATGAAAACGGAGGCTTTAGTGAAGTCCATATATGGTTGAACCAAGAGAATCAGTGAAGTGACCGATAGTGCTACTGTGGAAATTGTAAATAAAGGGAACGTATTCTGGTGATGAAAAGTAACAGGATGATGTTGGTGTCAACAAAGGAAGTCGTAGTGACAGAATGTCAGCATTAGAATTAGCGTTGTAGTACGTGAATCAATAGAAACACCACATGAGGTTATGTTTCTAAGACGGTAACACTATGCTGCTAAGAGCAATGTTCTTCACAAAAACAAAATCTGTAGATTTTTTCTGAAAATAAAATATATAGAATAGTAACAGTTGTAGAGCAGTTTATGTAATACCTGTGTCTTAACAGTAAATGTAACAGCTTGGACTAGAACATGATTTCTGAAACAGACTAGCCAATCCACTGACTGATAAAATCGCTTTGTTTACTGTAACAATATTGTGAACGTAAAGTTGTGGACCTATTTTTAAACAAAAGATCTCTAAAAACTGACGGTGTGTGAGACCAGTTTGGCTTAGGAAGGTTTAGGTCACCAGAGAGGAAGTTCTGACGTTGCGGTTGGTAGCAAGAGTAAAGAAAACTCGAGAAAAATTCGTATTACTTGTCGACCTGGAAAAGATATTGAATAATCGAGAGGAAATAATAAGAGTGGAAGACCAAGAAGGAAATGCTCAGATTAAAAAGAGGTGTAAGACAGGGGCTTATCTTTCGCCCTTACTGTTTAAACTATGCATTGAAGAAGCAAAGAAGGAAATAAAAGAAAGGTTAAAGAGTGACATTAAAATTCAAGGTGAAACGATAAGATACGCTGATGACATTGCTATCATCAGTATAAGTGAAGGAGAATTACGGGGTGCGTTGAATGAAATGAACAATCTAATGAGTACAGAATATAGACTCAGAGTAAATCGAAGACGAGAGTAATGATAAGTAAGAGAAATGAGAACGGCGAGAAACTTAACATTAGGATTGATGAAACTTCCTGGCAGATTAATACTGTGTGCCGGACCGAGACTCGAACTCGGGACCTTTGCCTTTCGCGGGCATGTACTCTACCATCTGAGCTACCCAAGCACGACTCACGCCCCCTCCTCACAGCTTCACTTCTGCCAGTACCTCGTCTCCTACCTTCCAAACTTTACAGAAGCTCTCTTGCGAACCTTGAAGAACTAGCACTCCTGAAAGAAAGGAGAGTACTTGCCCGCGAAAGGCAAAGGTCGCGAGTTCGAGTCTGGGTCAGGCACAGTTTTATCTGCCAGGAAGTTTCATATCAGCGCACACTCCGCTGCAGAGTGAAAATCTCAATCAGGATTGATGTTCACGAAGTAGATGAAGTTAAGACATTCTGCTATCTAGGCAACAAAGTAACCCATGAGTACTTAAAAATCACACTATCACTGTCAAAATGGGCATCACTGGCCAAGAGAAGTCTACTAGTAACAAACGTAGGCCTTGATCTGAGGAAGAAATTTCTGAGAATGTACGTTTGGAGCACAGCGTAGTATGGTATTGAAACATGGAATGTGGGAAAACTGAAACAGAAGGGAATCGAAGCATTTGAGATGTGGTGCTTATACGAACATTGAAAATTAGGTGGTCTGCTAAGATAAGGAAAGAGGAAGTTCTGCGCAGAAGCAGAGAGTAAAGGAATATATGGAAATCACTGATAAGAAGAAGGGAGGGGATGATATAATATCTGTTAAGACATCAGGAAATAATTTCCATGGTACTAAAAAAATATTTAAAAAATAGGATCTCTAAAATTGGCATTCTTCGCGTAGATAGTTTTCAAAATTCGAGCGGTAGTCGGTCCTATTTATCTAGGATTAACTAGGTTTCACTGTGGGTGAGTAGCCACCCAGTCAGTTTGTGAAAAACGGCTTGCTAACGAGATGTCAGACCACATTAAGCGTGGCATAGATAACGGCGAGGACGAAACTGTCAGAACTGGAGAGCACCGGATCGCCGAGAGACGTAGCAGCGGCAGATTCCTACGGAATGCCCCGCGCCCGCTTCCTGCCGTGCGTCCCCGCGATAACGCACGTCAACAGTGGCCCGGCCACGCCACGCTATCTGCTTGTCGACAGCGAGACGTCGCGCGCCTGTTTGTATTTCGTCAGCACCACGTTCCAGCCGCTGGACGAGTCCTCGTAGGCTGTGCCGGTTCCGTCCGGTCAGCTGGACGCCTCCGCGGCCTGCCTCGTGTCTCTCGGCACGTCGCGTCGGCGCTGCAGGCCCACTAACTGATAAGCGACCTCAAGAGCGCGGCCGCTGCATCTAACGACGCATGGCCCCGCTTTCCTCCCTGCCGTTTCGCGGTTGTTGTTGTTTTGCACCGGAAAGGAGCGGGCTGAGCCCGGGCTCCTGCGAAGAGCTCTTACGCAAGGCCATCGTCGCAGGAGGTGTGCACGAGATTTAGGGCACACCGGTCCAAATTCAGAAGGTGCCCTCCTGAGTCAGAACGCGGGCATACGCTGCACTTCAAATCAAATGGCTCTGAGCACTATGGGACTTAACATAGGAGGTCATCAGTCCCCTAGAACTTAGAACTACTTAAACCTAACTAACCTAAGCACATCACGCACATCCATGCCCGAGGCAGGATTCGAACCTGCGACCATAGCAGTCGCACGGTTCCGGACTGAAGCGCCTAGAACTGCTCGGTCACCGCGACCGGCATACGCTGCACTCACATTGATTTCTGCGGTTATTTTATGCAGAGCTACTCCTGTTAACACTGACGACTCTCAAACGTCGTTGCTCTGCATCGTTAAGTGAAGGCGGTCGGTCACAACGTTGTCCGCGGTGAGAAGCAATGCCTGAAATGGGGTATTCTCGGCACCCTCTTGGCACTGTGGATCTTGAATTCCAAGAATTTCTCAACGATTTTGGAAATGGAATATCCTATGTGTCTGTCTCCATGTGACTGTTTTAATTTGATAGCCTCCCCGTCCCATGGATCATTCGAAGAATTAATTATAAAGATTTGGAACAGTCATTTTACATTCACATTACACAGTCATCCACTGAGGTGACAAAAGTCTTGGGATAGAGAAAAGTTCATACACAGGTGTAAAAGAACGGTGCATTGTCATTTGTACTCAGGTGATTCATGCGAAAATGTTTCCGATGTTATGGTCGCACGACGGGAATTTACAGAATTTGAACGCGTAATGTCAGTTGGAGATAGACACACGGGATATTCCATTACCGAAATCGGTAAGAAATTCAATATACTGAGATCCATAGAGTCAACACTGTGCCGAGAATTGCAAATTTCAGGGATTTCCTCTCGCCATGTCCAATGTAGTGGGCGACGGCCTCCACAAATTCAGAGCAACGGGATTTGAGTAGAGTAGTCAGTGTTAACAGAGGAACAGTATTGCTTCAAATAACCGCAGAAATCAGAGTGGGACGTACGACGCACGTATCCGTTAGGACAGTGCAGCGAAATTCCGCGTTGATGGGCCATGGCAGCACACGGCCGATGCGAGTGCCTTTGCTAACTGCATGACATCCCCTGCAGCGCCTCTCCTTGCCTTGTGACCATATCGCTTGGACCCTAGACGACTGGAAAAGCGTGGCCTAGGCGAATGAGTCCCGATTCCAGCTGTTAAGATCTGATGGTACGTTTGGAGTGTGACGCAGACCCCCGAAGCCATGGGCTCACGTTCCCAACAACGCACTGCGCGAGCTGGTATAGGCTCCATAATGCTGTGGGCTGTGCTTACATGGAATGGACTAGGCCGTGTGGATGTTCGCATCTTCCCACGCCCGGGTTCCCGGGTTCGATTCCCGGCGGGGTCAGGGATTTTCTCTGCCTCGTGGCGACTGGGTGTTGTGTGATGTCCTTAGGTTAGTTAGGTTTAAGCAGTTCTAAGTTCTAGGGGACTGATGACCATAGATGTTAAGTCCCATAGTGCTCAGAGCCATTTTTTGATGTTCGCCTACTTGGAAACCACTTGCAGCCAATCATGGACTTCATGTTCCCAAACAACGATGGAATTTTTATGGATGACAATACTCCATGTCACCGGGTCACCATTCTTTGAAGAACATTCTGTACAGTTCGAGCGAATAATTTGGCCATGCAGATCTCTCGACATGCATCCCATCGAACAGTTACGGGACGTAATCTAGAAGTCAGTTTGTGCCTAAAATCCGGCACTGGCAACACATTCGCAGTCATGGATGGCTATGGAGGCAGCGTAGTTCAGTATTCCTCCAGGCGACTTCCAACGACTTATCCATGCCACTACGCCGAGCAAAAGGACGTGTGACTCGAAATTAGGAGGTATCTCATGACTTTTGTTACCTCAGTGTACGTAAATGTAGCTAATTGCTCGTCATTTGCAAGTTTCTTTTTTTAAGATTCAGCACCTAAATCGACAAAAACGGAATTCTTATAGAATTAGATTGTTGTCCGTCCTCCTGTCGATCCGTCTGACGACTGCTAAGACCTCTTTTCCTCAGGAAGGGATAGAAGAGGTATAATGTTGAAATTTATGTGACATACTAAGATTTATGATTCCTTGGCCTCGTGAAACATTCAAGGCTGTTAGTGAATGATAGGGGTCTAACCGTGGTCTAGGGGCCGGCACGGTAGCTCAGCGTGTTCGCTGTAATAAAAGAAACTGAGTTAACTGATCAATGATGAACTTGAACAAGCGTCACTGGACTTCCGCCCCGAACAAACAGAATGAACAATAACGAATAAAATTAAAGCAACAAAAAAGTGGGGGTAGCGTCTCATGAATAATCATAACCTCCTCGGTCCCGAGTTCGAACCCCGCAGCCGCTTAACATTTGAATGAAAATCAGCATTGGAAAATATGGGTAATGTGGTGTCACCGCCAGACACCACACTTGCTAGGTGCTAGCTTAAATTGGCCGCGGTCCATTTAGTACATGTCGGACCCGCGTGTCGCCACTGTGTGATCGCAGACCGAGCGCCACCACAAGGCAGGTCTCGAGATACGGACTAGCACTCGCCCCAGTTGTACGACGACTTTGCTAGCGACTACACTGACGAAGCCTTTCTCTCATTTGCCGAGAGACAGTTAGAATAGCCTTCAGCTAAGTCCATGGCTACGACCTAGCAAGGCGCCAGTAGCCTTACATAGTTTGATAGTTATCGTATGAAATGTCTCATCAAGAACGTTGTAAACCAAAGGACTATATAAAAGTTAAGTATTCGAGGAGCTGCATACTTTTCTTGCTACCATTCACTACTTATCCTGTTCCAGAATTCACGCCCGTCTGCGTTAGTTAGCGTGCAGTTTCGGCCTCCTCTATCTACAAGCTGTTGGCACATTTGCCAACACATCAGGTGAGATATAGGGAGACACGGATAATATACAACACATAAAACACCCAAGAAGGAATAACAAGAGTGGAAGACCAAGAACGAATTGCTCGGATTAAGAACGCTGTGAGACAGGGGTGTAGTCTTGCGCTCCTACTGTTCAATCAGTTCATCGTAGAAACAATGATGTGAATATTATCTTAACAAGAATAATAAGATTGTTGTTTTGATTGCTGGTAGTGTAAGCTATCTGTAAGCTAACGTATATTTTCGTCATAGGAATTCGTAAACTTTAAACATTAGAATTGGACTGCGAAAATGAGTTGCGAAACCTGACTGCGAGGAACTAACTTGAAAGTGCCTATCTGCTTTCCTATCTGTTTAAACATTCCTACTAGAAGAAATATTGTCTGAAATCAACACTGTGAATCTTTAAATTTTTAATGTGATAAACTCAATGTTCTCTTTTTTTATTATTTTATTTTGGCGAATCTGTTGCACAGTGGAAACAACGTGACACTGTTCTTGCATTGAAAGCGCATCGCATTTTCTGAGTTACACCTGACAGACATGCACCTGGTACAATGCGCTCTCTTTCTTAAAGAAAGAAGAAGCTTACCTGGTTCATAACAAATCTGAATAAGTAAAAATGATAACTCATATTATGGCATGGGCTATAGATGTTGAAAATGACTTGAGATAAATTATAACATCAAATGCAATTAGTTGTCTCTTTAGAAAACTTCTGTATCAAAAAATTCTCTCTTTCCTTGCTTGACAAACATTAATACACAAAAAATTACGTTTCTTGAGTGGACAACCTAAGTAGTCTTTAACATCAAATAAGATCTTTTCAAAGATGCAACTCGTAAAATGACATTACGTATTCAACAGTTATTTCTATCCACAAAGTAAGATTGAAAATTGTTCCTGGTTGTTTACCTTTTCCTCTACTCAAGTCTCTGGACGCCTGAACCAAGAATGCGTAACTACAAGCTACCGCATTAAAGTTCTTTCAATGTGAATTCAGTTACCTAAAATTAAATCCTCTTCTATTACTCATCAAAATAAACACAATAAAATGTTCTCCTCAAATTGCTTCAATCTCTTTCCTCATCTCAGATAATCAGTAATAAACATGTTCCACTTCCCAAGAATATAACTGCAGCCGTACCACTCGCTCTATGCCGTACTACTACTACTACTACTACTACTACTCATGACACGTCATTGCCGACTACTGTGCCTCCTCATCACACAATTAAAAGTGCGCATCATCTCCCGCACATCTTGCAAGGCGGAGATGGTTCAAGTAAGCCTCCAGGCGATACAGCATCTCTGACGGCACTGCGCGCTTGTAATTTCAAATAATACAAAGGCGCTTACGCGTTCATGACATACAAATACTAGTGAAATCCCCACGAAAGTATCTACAGCCCTCTATCACAAGGAAGTAAAAGAAACGTTCAGGAGTGGAACTAAAATTCAAATGAAAGGATATCAATGGTACGATTCGCTGATGACTTTTCTATCCTCAGTAAAAGTAAAGAATACTTACAGGATATGTTGAATGGAATAAATTGTGTAATGAGTACAGAATATTGATTGAGAATAAATCGAAGAAAGACGAAAGTAGTGAGAAGATGCACAAATGAGAACAGCGAAAAACTTAATATCAGGATTGATGGTCAGGAAGTACATGAAGTTAAGAAATTCTTCTACCCTAGCAGCAAAATAACCCGTGTCGAACGGAGCAAGGAGGACATAAAAAGCTGACTAGCACTGACAAAAAGGGCATTCCTTGGGAAGAGATATCTACTAGTATCAACCATAGGCCTTAATGTGAGGAAGAAATTTCTACGTTTGGAGCACAGCATTTTATGGTAGTGCATGTATGTGGTGCCACAGAAGAATGTTGTAAATTAGGTGAACTGATAATGTAAGGAATGGCGAGATTCTGTGCGGAATCGGAGAGGAAAGGAATATGTCGAAAACACTGATCAGAAGAAGGCACGGAATGATACGACATCTGTTAAAACATCAGGGGTATAGTAATAGAGGGAGCTGTAGGGGATAAAAACTATAGAGGAAGACAGAGACTGGAATACATCCAGCAAATAATTGATGACATAGGTTCCAATTGCTATCGTGAGGTGAAGAGAAAGGCACAGGTGATGAATTCGTGGCAGGCTGCATCAAACCAGTCAGAAGACTGAAGACTCAAAAATAAGGCGATGTGATCAAAAGATTCGGCCATGTATGTCACTTACTTTTCGATATTCCCAAAGTTCTCATCAAAGCCTACTAGACACTTTCGCCGGCCGGAGTGGCAGAGCGGTTCTAGGCACTACAGTCTGGAACCTCGCGACCGCTACAGTCGCAGGTTCGAATCCTGCCTCAGGCATGGATATGTGTGATGTCCTTAGGTTATTTAGGTTTAAGTAGTTCTAAGTTCTAGGGGACTAATGACCAAAGCAGTTAAGCACTATAGCGCTCAGAGCCATTTTTAGACACTTTCCATTAACCTAAAATCATAAAATTTGGCAAGGAGCAAGGTTTCACAGTACAAGCAAGGAAATTAATGCGAAAATGATTAATTTTTTTATTATGTCACATATTTTTTTTGCAATGTTTTGTTCGTCTGTCTGTCTGTCTGTCTGTCCGTCTGTCCGTCTGTTAAGACATCCTTTTTCTCAGTAACTGATAGAGATATCAAGTTATGTCAGGTACTGAAGTCTACGGTCCCTTAGCGACGCATATAATTTAAGCATCTAAGTCAATGCAATCACATATATGGCCATACGTGTGACATATTTTGATACTAGCAAACTCATTCACCAAGACACGAATTTGTACGGAACTCTCAGAACGCGAGTCCCACCCACACCTTTAACACCTTACAAAAATAGAAATTCTTCTACCAGACAGGACTTGTGAAGGGCATACGTTTTCAATTTCTTCTAGTTTAACTTTGCTGTCTGTCAGACATGTTACGTTATTGGGTGAGTTCAAAATTGTTCAAATGGCTCTGAGCACTATGGGACTTAACGTCTGAGGTCATCAGTCCCCTAGACTTAGAACTTCTTAAACCTGACTAACCTAAAGGACATCATACACATCCATGCCCAAGGCCGGATTCGAACCTGCGACCGTAGCAGCAGCGTGGTTCCAGACTGAAGCGCCTAGAACCGCTCGACTGCCGCGGCCGGCTTATTGGGTAAGTGACCGAAAATTTGGTGGCAGCATTGCTCACTCCTTATTGTGCTATAGACAATCTAAAAGTGGCGTAATGAATGTCTTTTTCTTCTGGTGCTGTAATTATGAACATCATAGTTCCTTTTGAGCTGCAGTGTATTATTTACAACAAATCTTATGGAAATAAATACTCTGTGAGCCAGTAGTCAAAATGCCTAACTGTTTCAACAGATGTCAGCAATATGCTAGTGGGTGAGCACCACATACTGCTCTAACAGCAGTCTTAAGCAACCAAAATAAGCGACCTTAAAATTTTATTCCTTATGGCATTAGTGAATGAAAAAACGCGATACAAGTCAACTTACTGATCCGCAATAATTCGAAATGCAAATTGAGCTGAACTAAGTAGTATTAGGAATTTCAAAACGCGGTTTCTCCAATAAAATTCTCAACACCTACATACTTGGAAGTTTCCAGCACAATTACTATTTCTTCACCATCATTCGTATATTACCTCCAGATGTGCAGAACTGCATATGTAGTGTCTTTTTTAAAACGGAGAGTAAGACAATTTGCAGGAAATCACTCAATGATGCTTTAATGAACATTATATACCAGTTCTTCCGTTGCTGTATGTATGTTTGGATTTATCAAAATACTACTGTTATCCGTAATAACAACTATTTCTGCTAGTATATTTGACAGAAAAGACAATAGTAGACCTAAGATAGAGGCTTGTGGAACTCCTTAAGTCTAGTGCATGCAACAAGCCTTGTCTCTGGTCATACTTCCGCTAAACAGTCATCAGAAAGCTGTTGGGTGTTGTTTCCAGATGTGGCTAACATTAAAATGATAACGAGACCATTTATCTCATGATATTGGCACGAACTCGGCATCCTGATGATATTCTAAAAACGAAACTGGTCGTGGCACAACCAGTGTGTAATAATACAGCTGTAGTGACTGTCATTAATCATTTTAATCATTAATTTCATCATTACATTATTTTTCTTCGTCTTCTTCTTGTTTCGAATGGGCCTACTTTGGACCACGCTTGTTCAACTGTTGGACTTTGATCTTTGCCCAATAATGTCGCATTCACTGCAAATGTAACTCCATCCTTTCTTCTGTCCAGAGGGTACCTTTCCTTTGGGGCTTTCCCTGAAATCCTCGGGCTTCCTTCAGGAAACGTCTCACAGACTGTCTGTTCTGGAGATCGTTTATTCCCACTTATTTAATGTCCTCTTCAGTTTCTTTCAGCCAAGTGGTGCGAAACTTCTTGTTTTGCCAGAAGGTGAACAGATGGTTGGTCAATTTGTTTGGAGGCAATCTTGCAACATGGCTATTGAGAGCTACCCTTCTTTCTCTTGCACAGTCAGAGAGCCTCTTGATGTGTTCGTAGAGCTCCGAGTTATCTCGCTTCTGAATTCCCCATCTTGTTCTACTTTACCTAGGATCTTCCTGAGGATTCTTCTCTCTCTGACTTACAATTTCCATCAGACCTCTCTGTTTCGTGAAAAGACATTCCATGGTATACAGGGCTTCTGGTCGTATGACTGATGTGTAATGCTTAAGTTTCAGGTTGCGTGATAGGCATTTTTTGTTGCAGGGGTTCATAGTCAGTCGATAGGATAGTTCCAACTTGTTGACTCTCATGGATAATGACGTTTTTCCTGATAAGTTGGGTTCAATCCATTCGCCGATATACTTAAACTTCTCAGTCCTTTTGATGTTTTCCCTGATCTAGTAACATCTCTCTGTTAGCTTCCTTGATGTTTGTGAAGAACTCTGTTTTCTCCAGCGACACTTGAAGACCCACTTTGGCTACCTGTTTCCTGAGGCAGTTTACCTACATTGTTCCCATTTCAAGAGAATCAGCATTCATTGCCATGTCATCTGCCAGAGCCAGGCAATCTACAATCAGTCCTTCATTCTTATGTCCCAGGTAGACACTACTCTGAACACCCCAATTGGTCACTTCCTTGCGCCATCCTCTCACAACCTTTTCAAGGACACAGTTGAAGAGAAGTGGGGAGAGTCCAGCCCCTTGTCTCACTCCAGCTTTTATCTTGATGCTTTCTGAGATCTTACCTCTAAATTTGACCTTGGAATGGGTGTTGGTCAAGGTTTCGAGAACGAGTCTAATGGTTTTGTTGTCTAGTCCTTGTTCCTGAAGTATTTTGTTAAGTGTTTCTCTGTCAACAGAGTCGTAGGCCTTCCTGAAATCAACAAAGGTGACTACACCTTGTGGTTTCTCATTTTGGAGTATGCAAGTATAGTTTTAAGGCAGAGGAGATGGATCAGAGCTGTATTCCAATCAGGTGGTAATTTCTGTTTCCCAGATGTCCTGGATGATCTCGGTGAGGTTGCCCACAGTATTGCTTCCAGCATATTTCCAGAGCTAATCAATGATAGTCCTCTCCAGCTGCCTTATTATTCTTTAGAAGTTGAGTGATTTGTCCAACTTTTTCCAATGAAAGAGGCAGTGAGTCCAGGTTTGGTGTGGTCAAGGACAACTGTGTCCTTGCTGTTAAAAACTAGTTTGCCCTGTGAGTCTCTGAAGTGGAGGCTTGGCAGATTCTATTTTCTGAGTATCTGCTTGAAGGTTCTGTAGAAATCTTTGGAGTTATTCTTAGCGAAGCTCTCTTCGATTTGAGTTAGTTGGTTTTGTGTGAAGGTTCATTTGGTACATCGAGTTATCTCAGCTGTAAGCATTTTTTGTTCCAAAAAGTTCTCCCAATTTTTCTTGGTTTACTTACAATTCAACTTCCCCCAGAGTGTCTGTCTTTGGGCTATTGCACTGCCACAGTCTTCATTACACCAAGGATGCTGCCTTCTTCTCGTGAGCGGTATGAGTTCATTGGCCATCGTCACAAGAGTGTCCTTCAGTTGGTCCCAGATGTTGAAATCTGTACTGTTCAGTATCTGGCTTACTTCTTGTCTGTTCTTAAGTCGCTCTACTCCAAATCTTACCGTCTTGGAGGTTCTGTGTGCTATAGTGTTTATAGGCTGGAATCTCATTTTGATCTTTGAGAGGTAGTGGTCTGAGTCCAGATTGGCACTTCTTAATACCTTCACATTTCGTATTACCCTTTAAGATTTTCTTGAAATGGCCACATGATCTATCTGGAATTCACCCAAGATGATGTTAGGTGAAATCCAAGTCTTCTGCTTCCTTGGCAGATGTTCGAAGGCTGTAGACTCCATGACCAACCCAAAAAACCTACACAGATCCACCAATCTTTCCTCATTGCGGTTGGTTCTCATATGTGCCGGATAGTTCCCCACCATATTTCTGTACTTTCTCTCTCTTCCCAGTTGAGCATTGAAGTCACCAACCAGTATGACGGTGGGTATCTCTGGAACTTTAGAGAGAATACCTTCTAAGTCTTCCCAGAATTTGCAGTTCTGTCTGGACAGCGTCTGTTATCCTGGTTGGTTAAAGCAACATTTGATGGAGAGGATGGATACACGATTGCTTGGGGAAGTGAAGTCAATCACTGAATCTATTATCTTGTGACTGATTATAAACCCTTTACCTAAGAGGGGTACATTTTTCATTACCTGCTGACACACTTTTCCTTTGAGGTTTCTGTATCCTTGGGACTCGAAGGCATGATCATCCGTGAATATCGTTTCCTGTACTGCTGTCAGTACTATGTTGTGCTGTGTTAGTGAATCAGTCGAATGTTCCAATTTACCCATTTTGAGCAGTGAATTATGATTAAATGTTGCGAAGAAGCTTTGCCATCTGAGTTTATGTCTGGTGATTTCAGGATGCTCCAACTCATCCTCAAAGCTTGTTGGTGCAGACTCCCCAGAATCCGACCTTGGGTGACAGTGGATTTGTTACCATCGGGGGTAGTGCATTTAGCGAAATTTCCCACCATGCTCAGTTGAAGATTATTCTTCGTTGGAGAGTGGGGAGCCACTGTCAAAGATACTACCCAAGTTTACTTTCATAGTCATAGTGTCAATCAACTGTGGTGCTCAGACTGATCAGGATTACTCGCGTAAGTGATTTGTCCTCAATCAGAAGAATCTCCCTTACTTGCATTGGAAGAATTATCGAGTACAATTTCTGCAGTCTTTTGGTTAGATATGACATTGTCCATTGATTGTCTATACCATCAATTTCGGTTTATCAAAGAGAATATTGAGATTCATTCAGTCAATTGCCTTAGACAGATCACAGAAAATAACAACCGGTGACATTTTCTTATTTAATGATAGTAGAATTCGTTGAGTGAAAGTGTAAATGACATTTTCAGTTGAGCCTCTTCTGAAATTCTGTGATTTACTGAAGATACTATTTTGGCTGAGGCGGGATGCTATTCCAGAATAAATATCATCTTCTCAAAAATTTTGGAAAATGATGTCAGCAATGAAACGGGTCGTCTCTCCAGTCACCGTCCTCGTAGAGAGGTTGAAAGTTCTGCATCTACATCTGCATACATATCCTGCGAACCGTTGTGAAGTGGATGGCAGAGGTTGCTTCACATGGTTGCTTTGGTTGCTGCAATAGAAATACAGAGGCATCGGAGATCCAATGACTAAATTGCACAGGTTGTTCAGGGGTATTTTCGAAGTATTTTGCTATAAGTGTCCCTAGGTCACCGCTACCTCATTACAGAGTAACTGTTTTGCGTTTGATTTCTTAACTCCCAGTTTAACTTTATATGTATGTTGCAGTAAAAATTACAGAACTGTCGATGGTATGTGCAAGGAAGTAAGGCAGCACAGAAGGTACTTAAAAATAAAATATACCCATCGCGTATTCTAGTGCGAGCGTTATACTTTCCCTACTTCATCACCTCGTTCGGTTTTTTATAAGACAGAGAGCCTCAACACCCAGTAAACCTTCCCAAAGGCATATTACACTGTGATTCATTTTAGATTTACTATTCCTTTTCCTATTCACTTCATCTTTTTTCTGCTTAAACACGTCAGTACAATAACTAGATCTCTGTTCATCATAATACAGTTCTAGCTTTCTCCTGTATAGGCGACAGGAAAAAGGAGAAAAGTCATACCATTTGTGTAGGTACACGATGAAAGACCCCCAGGATATCATAAGGTTAAAATTTATTAAAAACAAAAAATGTCATTCATTTTTTTGTACATGATTTGTTTCACACACTCTTGTATGTAGAAGTTCTATTAAGAAGTGCCGGTCGGAATATGACGGGCTGCGAGTGTTTTGCATCATAAATGTTTCAAAATCAGGAAAACTTTGATACCAGTATTAAGTATTTTTTATTCAAGTGAAGTGAAACCAAGTAAGGAGGATTTGCTTATTTATGACACCCACTGGCGTACTTCAAGTCCGCTGCCAGCATCTACAATTGAAATGTAAGAAAAGAAGTCCGATAGTCTAAAAGTTCGTACAAGCGCAAAGCATTTCTAATGACGCAATTGTATGCTTTTATATATATATATATATATTCACAACACACATTTTTAAAGAAGCTTTTCGGAGTATGCTGGCGGTACTTGGAGAAACATAGACATTTTAGAAACTGAAATACAGCGTATTAATGTACTGTAGTCATGTAGCTAATTATTTCATAAATATCTCCAATTCAAGTCGCTGCTGAGACAAAATTTCTCTTAGCGTAAACACTGTTTTAGTGCTCAGATACCAGATTTGAGCCTTCTAGAGGCCATTCGCTCCTCCTGGCCTAGAGAAACCGCTCTTACATGAGCTTAAGCCAGGCGTGACCGATCGCACTTGATACACAAGGCGCGGGAAGCAGTACTTCCCGAGAAAGTACGGCAGATTCTCAGACAAATGTATATACTGTAAATATTTTTCGTTATATCTCGTAATAAATGCAACAGAATTCTACAGCGACTGTGATTTAAGAGAAATTAAAGAGGCATGAAAGTGACAATTTGTGACTACGTCCCAAACGATACATCCGATAGGTCGTAATAATTGAAATGTTAACTATCGAGTTCATTTCTTTAACATGAGTCTCATCTCAGGCGTGGATCATCTGCAACTGACGATATTAACTTTATTTTAATAAAATTAACCGTCGAATTTCTGTGTCTGGAATGTAATAATCATTTGGACATATATATTTGATGTATAAGCATAGATGTTTAGGTCATAGAAACAAACATTACTGTAGCTAGTAACGATGACTTACATATTATTTATTTATTTACTTGATATTACATATGCAAATGTTACCGATTACATCAAATATATTGTTATAATATATCACGACTTAACAATTTACTGAAATATCACTTTCGTATCCACAGGTATCTTTGTTTTAAGTTATGATCATAGATCGGTTAGTCTTCTAGCGTATATGCAGGTTTTACATTTGCATCTATGAAGGTATAGTTGACACCGAAGGATTCTCATACAACTGAGACTCTTACTCAATTACAAAAGCTGCAGAAATCTATTGTGAATTTGTGAACTATCATTTATTGATGAGCCATCGTCTTGCTTTTTCAGTTATTTCCATCCTAAGAGTGTCCCTATCTTTGTTTAAATTACTGCAGACGAAAAGTAGGTGTTCAATAGTACGGTATGCTCCACTGCATGTGCACAGTTCGTATGTAGTTATCTTGAATCGCGTGTTCCATGGGCGTAGAGTTCGGTGATAGAGGTAGCTTCATCGATAAACGTTGGTGGGTTGTAAGAAAATAAGGTTTTGTTTCTCCCCCGTTTCTAGTTCGTTGCCTATCTTCCATTTGTTTCTGTTCTCTCCTCCTAGACTTTTCCGCTTTGCCCTTGCACATATTTTGGTGTAGCTTACTGCTTTTCGTAGTCGGGCTGCTGTCTGATAGATTATCACCTAATGCGTAGCCCCACCTTAATGCTTGAGCTTTAATACGTCCTTCCAGATGCGTGCCTGCAATCTCATGATTTTTTTATTCTATTTCTTCAACCAGGAAGTTACAATTCTTATGGTTTCTTAACAAAGTCAACTTTACCTGGCGGTCATTGTGGATTACTACAAGTCAGTCAATAGTTGTTGGATTGTACATTGACTCAGCCTGATTCACAGTGAGAAATTAACTGTAACTGTTAAGTAACCTTCTTGTTGATAATTAATGTTATCCTTGAAGCCTCTTCATCGTCCGATTTGGTTCCATACGTGTATACCCTAAGAAGTAACACTTTTTTCGTCGCGAGTTCTGTGACTAATATGAAGAAATATATACTGAGGTCACAAAAGTCTTGGGGTGTCTCCTAATATCGTATCGGACCTCCTTTTGCCCGGCGTAGTGCAGCAGCTCGATGTGGCATGGACTCATCAAGTCAGAAATACTGAGCCATGCTGTCCCCATAGCAGCCCATAAAAGCGAAAGTGTTGTCGGTGCAGGATTTTGCTCATGAACTGTCCTCTCGATTACGTCCCACAAATGTTCGATGGGATTCACGTCGACCGATCTCGATCTCCAAACCATTCGCTCGAACTGTCCAGTATGTTACTCACACCAGTCACGAACAAATGTCGTCTAGTCACATGGTGCATTGCCATGGGAACATGAAGTTTGCATGAATGGCTGCAAATGGTCTCCATGTAGCCGAACATACTCATTTCCAGTCAGTAATCGGTTCAGTTGCACCACAGCACACAGTCCATTCCATGTAAACACAGGCCACACATTATGGAGCCTCCATCGGCTTGCACAGTGCCTTGTTGACAGTCTGTGTCCATGGCTTCGTGTGGTCTGCGCCACACTGGAACCTACCACCAGCTCTTGCCAACTGAAATCGAAACTTACAATTAAGCTTACCAGGCCAAGGGTTTCCAATCGTCTATGGTCCAACCGATGTAGTCACGAATCCAGGAGCTATGCTATTAGCAAAGGCACTCGCGTCAGTCGTCTGCTGCTATGGCCCATTGACGCCGCCGAATTTCGTCACACAGTCCTAAGGGATACGTCCGTCATACTTCCAACATTTTGATTTCTCCTGTTATTTCATGCAGTGTTGCTTGTCTGTTTGCACTGCGTTGTCTGTGGTGAGAGGTAATGCGTGAAATTTGGAATTCTCGGCATACTCTAGAATTCCCTAACGATTTCCAAAATGACATATCCCATGTGTCTAGCTCCAACTACTATTCCGCGTTCAAAGTCGGGTAATTCGCAAATTGCGGTCATAATCATGTCGAAAGCCTGTTGACTTGAATGATCTGAGAACAAATGACAGCTCCGCCAATGCACTGCCCTAAGTATAAAACACACAGTAATTAAAAGTTTTTAGATATTCGTAAATATTAACGTCGTATCTCCTGGAGATGTGTTTCCTGGCTGGTCCTTGAAGATACCCTCCAGGTATCTCAACAGTTGTCCACTACGTGACACATCGTGTCTTTCTTGTAGCGTCTCTAACTCCAGATTGCTGTACTTTTTTACGGCGCTCTTGCGCTGAGTAAGCATGTCCGTGAGAAACCGTGCAACTCTGTTTTGAATCTTCTCCAACTTTCCCGTTAGTGAAACGTGTTTAAAATTCCACATAATCGACTATTAGCTAGGAATTGGTCGGCGAAGATTTTTGTAGGCGATTCACTTTGTAGATCAGTTAGACTTCCTTAGCATCCTTTCAGTGAACCTCAGGCTTGCATCTGCCTTCTCTGTTGCTGTAAACGAAGAAAACAATAGAGAGCAATCTCCAGTTTGATTTCATGTTCCTTTGCTATGAGAAGACGTCCTCTAATGAATAATATATTCTGTCTAATCAAAGTCATTCGGACACCTACTACTGGACTTCAACGCTTCAGCTTTATGACGGCTTTAACTCGGCTGAGAACGTTTTCCATGAGGTGTCTGACTATACAGGGCGTTCAGAAATTCTAGTTACAAATTTCTAGGACTTATAGAGGGAAGTGAGTGCATAATATTTTGAATAGATTCAAATTCAAATTGCTCTGAGCACTATGAGACTTAACATCTGAGGTCATCAGGCCCCTAGAACTTACAACCACTTAAACCTAACTAACCTAAGGACATCACACACATCCATGGCCGAGGCAGGATTCGAACCTGCGACCGTAGCGGTCGCGCGGTTCCAGACTGAAGGGTCTAGAACCACTCGGCCACACCGGCCGGCTTTTGAATAGGCTCCTAAGAGCCGCGGCCAGAGAAGATAGTGTTGTTGGGCGCTGCTGTCTGGAGCGGTGGCTATTCTAGCTCATGCCAGAGGCGTTCCATTGGGTTGAGGTGGGGACTCTTGACAGACAAGTCCTTCTCAGGAATGTTACTGTCACACCATTGCCTCACAGATGCTGCTTGAGCATTGTCATTCTGATACAATCGTCGTCTCCGAATTGTTTTCCTACTGCAAGCAGTACACAATGCAGTAAAAAATGTTCACATCCTTCCAAAAAAAATTTAGTGTTATCTTAAGCGTAATAAGGGTACCACACCATTATCACGAAAAAATCTCCCATAACGTTTCGCCATCACCCCCATACTTCACTGTTGGCACTACACATATTGGCAGCTAACGTTCTCCAGGCATTCTCCAAACCCAAACCTTTCCCTTTTGAAATCACCTCATCCAGCCCTTAGCATTGCTTACCGAAATGTGTGACCTATGAGGAGATGGTAGACCATTGTGAATACTGCCTTCACGTGGAGAAACTGGTTTAAGAATGGGGATTATCGAAGACATACTAGACGCCATAGCTATTAAGTTAGAAAATGACGACGACGACCATAATGGCGGTGACACAATTGATGATAAACTCTAAAATACAGTGTATGTAAATAAGCAATGAATAATTTCTTAAGAAATATGTTGTGGATGCTTTCAAGCCTATGCTCATATACTATAAAATTTCTGTTGGTAGAAATGTACTACATGGTAGTAAATGTGTTAAACAGTTTTCCAAGACACATACAGTCAAATGTGGTCCAAAGCAGTAAGTACCTGTATCACTAGTTGGACAAAATTATTAATAATTTAGGAACTTCGTGATAAAATTAATTTTTTTTTTCACTAGTAGAACATGATTCAATCACGTAAAACCTTTGATGCTTATGGAACAGCAGCATTTGAATGTATTATCACTTAATCTCTATCTCGGTTAGCACTCACCTGATTCTAAGGCATATTGCTTAAAACATGCACACAATAGCCATCCTAAACACTACTGAAATTTCCTTCGAAACATGTACACCGATTGTGGACTTCTATGTAAAAAGCTTGACATACGATGTGGGTTCATATATTAACTTTTATTTTATGGTAATAACTTTATTTGTTAATCTACAGCAATGTTATTCTCTTCAAAATATTCCCCATGACGTATTATACACTTTGCCAGTGCTTTTTCCAATTTCCGAAAAGCTTTTGAAACTTTTTCTTCGAGATAGTCGATAGGTCTCTTAACTATGCATTTTTTGCGGCTCCGTCCGTCAGAGGTTCAAGTCCTCCCTCGGGCAAGGGTGTGTGTGTTGTCTTCAGCGTAAGTTAGTTTAAGTTAGATTAAGTAGTGTGTAGTCTTAGGGACCGATGACCTTAGCAGTTTGGTCCCATAAGACCTTACCACAAATTTCAGTTTTCAACTATGCATTTTTAATTTCACGCGTGCCTGTAAAATCGTTGTCCTTTAAAACACTGCATATAAAGACCTGGGAAGACCCGTAAATTAATCGGTAGTGTAAATGGATACGTCACTCGAAAGATTCATAATTGTGTAAGATCTAGGAGCAGACGACCGAAGTTGTTTTCATTAAAATTACCCCTATTATACTAGGTGTAGTAGAGGCGGATATCAGACTTAGATTCACTGGAAGAATCCCAAGAAAAAGCGGAGCTTACAAGTTGACGGTTAATAAGACCTTCATTGGGAGGTCTTCCAACTAGTGCGCAGCAACATCCTCGGCTCAACGCACGTGAACAGAAACACATGTACAGGGCGTTACAGAATGTTTTAAAAACATAGGGTATTGTGGAGATGAAACTTGGAACATTTTGTAAGCAAAGAACCTATAACCAGAAATGGGAAATAGTTTCTACAGCACTATGCACTTTCTGCGCGTTCTGTAGGCTAAATGAAATACCAGACTGGAAAACGTTGACTGACAAAACAGTAGAGTACAGTCAAATACTTTAAACGGAATGTATTATTTCACTACATTAGTATTCTATGTGACGACCACCAACTTCGTTACATAATCAGCTCCTCTCTGATGGAATCAAACGCTGTAAAGATGTGCCCATAAGCGGTGCTACTGTTCCTACTGGTGTTGGGTACGAAATGGGCTTTGCATTACCCCAAAGGAAAATATCAGAAGGCCAAGAAACTGGGCATTCCTCTCCAGTTATTCTCTGTCTAAATTTGTCTGAGATTTGTCCAGGTCCAACGATCACAATCCGGTGTAGTACAGTCGTACTGAAGCCACAAACTAGTGCACAGTTGCAAGGGAACGTCCTCCAGAAGTTCAGGCAAGGCATTCTCCAGAAAGTTCAAGTACCCTGCAACATTTAAATGATCTGGTAAGCTGTATGGCCCAATAAGGGGATCTCCAAGAATTCCAACCAAAATGTTTAATGCGAGTCTCACCTGGTAACTTCTCGTATGGGTAGTCCGTTGATTTTTGACAGCTCGTTGGTGGCTACTGCGAGAGAAAATAATACCCTCCCTCGTAAAAGCTGACGCATCAGCGAAAAGGACGAGGTCTGAAAAACTGGTGACAGCAACATATTAACGAAGAAACCACTGTGGCAATAGGCGCCATTGTTCAAAATCAGGCTGTCACATAGTTCGAATTGGTTGATCATGGAATGCAAGCAGGTGCGCACAGTGCAAAACCCGCCACACACTCAGGTGATCTATGTGAATTGCGGTGCAGTCGCACGTGTGCTTCTTCTTGGACTGGCAGCTACATGTTCCACAACGTCTTCAAATTCTGAGGTTAGTGTACTGGGATGCTAGGAAGTTCGTCTGTTCGTCTTCCTTCCTGCTGTACTCTCGTTCCCAAGAGCTTCACCGTAACACAAATGCATGTCAGGAACACCTCCAATTGTGTCATTACCCTCCATGAAGTGAGAACTTAACGACATTAAGTAAAACATTTTAGGCAGACAAGTCTACATGGACTCACGTTGACAATCTGTGTGTCTACAGCACAGCGTCAGTGGAAGTATGGAGTGTACTGAAGGATGATGACTTCTAACTGTAAGTACAGAACTTCCTGCGCGCGGGTTCAGGAAGACTACTGTAATCGTGGGTCTATATTCGGCCATGAGCAGCAATAACATAACGTCAGTGGATGGAAGGGCACTTACCCAAGTGATGGGAGGTCAGACATCTCGTACTGCTGTACAAACATTATTTCATATTTCCAGCTATACTTCCTGATTGCAAAACGTTCCGAAATTAATCCTCTGCAAAATCGCAAATTTGTAAAACATCATTCTGAAACACCTTATACAGTACCTAGAAATCTAAAAATAAAGACCTAAAATAATTAACCGTGAAAAATTAAGAAAAAACATTCGTGGCACATTAACAGGAAACTGTAATACAAACATGTTCATTTGTAATTACAATTCTGGAACAGAATACTAAATATAAGATGTAAAAACGCAAAAAAAAACAAAAAAAAAACAGAACGACTCACCACGAAGGAATTATCCGCTTGACATTGATTCATTGTTCTTGCATATCCTCCTCAGGGATATCGTCCAAACTCTGTCGAATTGCACGTTACATCCTCAAAATCCCGACCTGGTTGGAGGACCCTGTCCGTAATGCTGGAAACACTGTCGGTCGGGGAGAGATCCAGCGACCTAGCTGGCCAAGGTGTGGTTTGGCAAGCACGAAGACAAGCAATATAAATAAACTCTCGCCGTGTGCAGGACTGCATTCTCTTGGTGAAATGTAAGCCCAGGATGGCTTGTCAAGAAGAGCAACAAATCTGGACGTAGAACATCGTCGCTGTGCTATAAAGGTGCCACGGATGACAACCAAACGGGTCCTGCTATGAAAAGTGATGGTATCCCAACCATCACTCCTGACTGTCGGTCCATATGGCAGGCGACAATCAGGTTGGTATCCGACCGCTGTCCGGGACAGTCGCCAGACATTTGTTCCCCCTCGAATATCATTGGAGTAGAATTGTCTTCAGTGATGAGTCCCGCTGCGAACAGAGCCCCACTGACCGGCGAGGACGTGTCTGGAGACGCACAGGGGCGAAGACGTGTCTGGAGACTCACAGGAAAGTGCTAGGACACCAAACCGTCTGTCGCCCTCCACACGGCGAGACAGCCAGGAGTTATGGTCTGGAGTGCCATTTGTTTTCGTAGCTGGACCTCTGTGGTTGTCATCCGCGGCAGCCTTACAGCTACAGCGATACGTCGAAGATATTCTACGCCCCGTTTTGTTGTCCTTCATGGGAAGCGATCCTGGACTTACATTTCAGCAAGGTAATGGCCGCCTGCGCACGGCGAGAGTTTCTACTGCTTGTTTTCGTGCTTGCCAAGCCCTACCTTGACCAGCAAGCTGGCCAGATCTTTCCCGAGTTGAGAACGTTTGGAGAATTATGGTCAGGGCCGCCTATAATCATCTCGGCATTCTGTCGATCTAACGCCTCCAATGGACAGAATATGGCACGATATTCCTCAGAAGGATATCCAACAACTCTGTCAATCAATGCCAAGACGAGTAAGTGCTTGCTTAATGGCCAGACGTGAACAATGCTGTAGTGACTTGCTCCGATTGTGAAGTTCGTTCTCTTGAATAAGTCAACCAAGTTTTCCGAAACTAATAATTTGTTTGTCTGTACATGGATATCATATCTAGCGATTTCCGTCCCATTCGCATAATTCCTTCATGGTGCGTCTTCTTCCTCTTCTTTTTTCGTTTGGGTCATCTAAGGACCACGCACCAATTTCGATGCTTCCTTCGTTGTTGTTCTTTCTTTTTGCTCCAGTATTGTTTCATCTTTTCACTATGTATCCTTTTTCTCTCCTTGAACTATTTTGACCCTGTCTCCTTCTCCCTCCTGCTTTGGAATCCTTCCATTTTTAACATTTTTTTTCTTGAAACTCTCTCATTCTGTTGCATTTCTTTCACTTATGTTGTTTCTTTCCAAATCTTTCCTAACCTCTTGAATCCAAGCTATTGTTGACTTCTTGTCCCAAAGGTATTTAAAAATCTCTTTGGTTAACATGTTGTTGTTCATTTATGTTTTCTATGTTGCGATGAACTTCTTCATTGCTTCTTAATTTCCATACCTCTGTATTTTTTTGGTGGTCCAAGTATTTTTCGAATGATTTTTCTTTCTTGGACTTCAAGTTTGTGTAATTTGTAGTTCAGTACTAAACATTCACTTGCATAAAGACATTCTGGTTTTACAACTGTGTTGTAGTGCCGTATCTTTAGATTTTTGTATTTTCTTTTTTTTTTCTTGATGTGTAAATATACGAAAAACCACTCAATAAAATATTCAAAGTATGTAGAAAATATCTTTTAGTGATTCCTTATCAATCAAAACCGTTCAATTTTCCCATTACACTTATTGCGATCGACACAATTTCAATAAAGAAAATCTAAATACACCAGATCGCGAGAGACATGTAACAGTAAAATTTTTTACGTAAAATTAATATAGACTCTCTTCTGCACTCAGTTTTACGAGACGCAATCTAGAGGCAAGCCTAAAAGAGGGCAAAAAGGATTCTGAGTTTTGGCAAATATGCGTCACCCAGTTTTACACAGACTGCTGGTTCAGTTTTACTTGATTTAGTCATTCAGTGCAGGATGAGTCGGAAGCGGCGAGGTGATTTCAGTAGTCAGGATTCTATCTGAAATTCATATTCCAATGCTCGATAGTGACTAACAGTTGAATGGATACTTTCGAAACACTCCATATTGAAAGCATTCTGTCCTGCTAGACATTTTTTTTTTAACTTCGAGCACGCTCCTCCTCTAGAATTCTTCAAAGTGCTGTACAAAGAGAGAGACGAGCGTTCTAGCCAACACACGACACGGCAATAGGAAACGTGCGACAATCTCGGTGCGTCGCGACATTAGGTGGACGTGCGTCGACTGACGTCGCCGGACGCGGGTTCAGTGGCCTGTTGGTGTGTGTGTGTGTGTCTGCACGGACAGGAATGCCGCGGGGGACGGCGCGTCGGCGTGGTGGACGGACGCCTGCGGGCAGCGTGCCAGGGGACGGCGCCCAGCCGAGGTCGGTCAGCGGCGGTGACGCTCACCCGGAAAACTCAGCGCGCCCGCCCAGCACGACCCACCTGGGAAGCCAGCGCCGACTTTGCTCACCTTCCGCATTTTAGTTCATACTGAGTTCTACGAGGGTAATCCCAAAAGGAAGGTCTCCTATTTTTTTTTTTTTCTAAGTACGTAGACCTGTTTATTTCTACGATGGTTTACATCAGTTTACAGCTTGAAATTTACCTATTTTTCGACATAGTCACCATTTCTGTCGTTGGATTTTTGTGGAGGCTTTGGCAGTTGTTGTATGCCCATGTCATACCAGCTCACCGTCATTCCATTCAGAAAGTTATGAACCTCTGAAAGGTCTCTGTTGGATTCCTTTCATGTTAATTTCTTAAATCTGTTTTCATTCACGGCATAAATTCCTCCTCTAAATTTACTGTAGTGTTTCTGACTATCTGGGAGGAGACTGTGCAGTGAAACGTGTTACTTTTACACATAAACAAGAACGATCTGTCGCACCACTACACTTTAAAACACAGTTTATATGTAATTCATGTCACACAGTCTCATACGGAACCTACATCCACTTTCTTTTATATTCTGTATATGATAAGATACTGCCATCCCCCTTCCCTTCTGTGTGAGAGGATGAATGAGCAAATGTATTTCTAGTTGCATGCTTGATGGTAGCAGACAAGCCTGTCTGCTAGAGAACAGTAGGACCAAAGTCGGAACAGGTAGCTACGCTTTCTAGAAGCAAAGAGGTTTCTATTCTTAGTATGGTCCTATCCGTCCCTTGTCATGTTGGTACAGGAAGCTGCCTCTCTGGTCACTTCCGTTAGTATCTGTTAAGCACGCTCGGTAGGAGCCCAGATCAGTCTGTCCACGGCGAGCGTCTGAAGTGGTAAGATCTCCGGCTAAGCGCGTATCTGCTAAGTCCGTAGGACAATGGATTTCTTAAGTTCAGCCTAACTGAAAATTTAATCACCTTCATTTCAGGTTTAGCTCTAAAATATCTAATGTTATCTTAAATTGCAACGCAGTGTAATTCGAGTGTGAAGTTCAGAATATCTTCCGGTTGTTGCTTTGTCACTACTTTGTGAGTAAAGGGGAACCACGTGTTGATCAGTAACTCTAACTAAGATCATCAATCTTAAATGCGAATGTGCGTGAGATTATAACGTCTCGTCTTGACAATATTTTTCAATATAGCAACTTTTCTTTATGTTCAACCCACGTGGGGTGTACTTTGTGAGACCAGTACCATGTGCCTATACAATTGTTTGACCCATCAGGTTAATAGTAAGACGATAGTAACCAGTTCGAGGTTTTTCTTTTGTAAATTGCGTTTCGATGTAATTTATTTTAATTATCAAAATTATTGTGGAGTTACACTCTTTGTGTAAACCAAGTCGACCACGTGAAGCATGTGGTGTAAGCATCAAAGTAGCCCTCAGCTATTCTTTTCGGGAAGATTTCACAGAGAGTTAGTATGAATTTAGTATACCAGTGTGTGGTAATTTCATGACGGACAGGATTGCGCTACGAACGTAACTTCTTTGGGTGAAAATTGAATCGGTTGGTTGTGGTTGATTTTCTCTTGGATATGTTTCAACGTTCTTCGTGTGTTATTTTATGGATGCAGTGGTGTATGTAGTCTCCCAATCTTGGCTCCCTATTTGATGTGTTCCGTAAGATTACAAACTCACATTTTCACAATCCTAAATAAGGCACCAGTTTAGTTATGAATCAAGTTTGATAAGCTGAAATTTTAACGGAACAATGATTAGTGTTAAAATAAATGTCCAAATATAAACTGATTTACTTCTTTTTATTTAAATTGCCTTTATATATATATATATATATATATATATATATATATATATATATATATATATATATATATCACCGGTTACCGTAAGATGAGTACTAAAAGATTATAATTAATGTTAGTCTGGTTGGGAATTTGGTAAGCTAGACTGGATACCGGGTGAAACGGTTGCGCAGTAATGCAAGGTTAACTTCCTCCCATAGCTCACAGCTTTTAACCCACTTTTTTGGTCTTGAATATCAGCACCGCTTTCAGAATAAATTAATGCAACATTACACATAACAACATTACACCTCCTCTTTCACCTCGTCGTCGGAGTTGAATCGCTTTCCGGCCAAATGTTCTTTTAACAGGTGATAGTCACTGGGTGCCAAGTCAGGACTGTAGGCTGGGTGGGTGATTATGTACCACTGAAACTGTTGCAGGAGAGCAACGGTTTGCCGAGCGGTGTGTGGGCGACCGTTGTCATGGAGAATGTGTACGCCCTTGCTCAACATTCCTCTTCTCCGGTTCTGAATTGCCCGTTTGAGTTTTTTTCAGAGTCTCACAGTACCTGTCAGCGTTAATTGTGGTCCCAGCGATGCAGCCCCGACGACGAGGTGAAAGAAGATGTTCATAACTTTCTGAACAGCTTGGCGGCGAGCTAATATGACATGGGCATATAAAAACTGCTACATCGTCTACAAAAATGCATCGACAGAAATGGTGATTATGTCGAAAAATAGCTAAATGTTCAAGCTGTAAACTGATGTAAACCTTTGTAGAAATAAACAGGTCTATGTACTTATAAAAAAATAGGAGACCTTACTTTTGAGATCACCCTCGTACCTGCGGTTCTTTGAAATGGTGTTAATACGAGTCCTCATCAATAACAGAGGCCAACGATGGAAAAACTTTTTTGCTGAAAATACCTTATTCTTATGTTTTTTAGAGTGGGAAATCCAAATACGATACTTAAAAAACTGTATCACCCACCATTTCTTCAGACTTTACAGCTAAATTTATTAAATTAAGCGATTTTTTAAAGAATTTAGCAGCTTTTATATAGGTAAAATAATTTAAAAATGAGATGTAATGACATAGATGACGTTGGTAGCACTGCTGAGAAACATCTGCTGGCAAAAAAAGGTCAATTCTATTTTTGTGTTAACAGATGGTGTTTTGTTTACTGTCAACCTAACCTCACTTTCCCGATTCCTCTACATGTGCTCAGGGCAATGCCTAATCGTGGTTGTAAAAACTCTGCTGACAGTTTTTGTTATATTTGTGGTGAATTTGTGATTAAAAAACACCAAAGAAACGTTACAGACTTTATCTATCATACTTTGGATCTAAACTTGTTCATCAATGTAAATCTTGGGCGCCGAATAAGGTATGCTATGTGTGTGTTGAAGATCTGAGAAAATGGTTCAAAAAGGAGAAAAAAACCCTTTAGATTTGCTGTTCCAATGATATGGAGGGAGCCAAGAAATCATTCTGATGATTGCTACTTTTGCAGTGTTGATATTAATGGTCATAATTCGAAAAACAAGAAGGTAATAAGCTACACTAACCTTCCGTCCACCATCTGACCACTAGGCCATGGTGTAGATTTGCCGGTTCCTGAACCACCAGATGATTTATATTCTATTCCAACAGAAGTATTTTCTGATGTACTACCTGATTTATATGAAGCAGATGATGATGAATTCCATTATAATACAGAAAATCTAGAGCCCAAATTGTTTATTCAGACCGAGCTTAACGATTTGGTTAGGAATCTGTGCTTGAATTGCTTGGCTCTAGATTAAAAGAAAAGAACTTATTAGCAGTTGGAACCAGCATATACATGTATAGAAAGAGATAGCAGCAATTTTCCAATTTTTTCAACACGAAGGTGATTTAGTCTACTGCTCAGGCATTCCTGGTCTGATGAATCAGTTTGGTATTGATTACAAAAAGGAAGACTGGAGGCTGTTTATTGATTCATCCAAAACTAGTGATGGAAAAACGCTACCAAGGCCGCTGGAATACCAACATGATGGGGGACTATTGTTGGTCACTTCACCGAGAAGTTTAGCAGGCGACTCATCGTCGAAAAAGCTACAGAAGAAGCTTCAAGGAAAACAAGAGAAAGAAAATACAAACCAATTACAGCTGACATGAAACCTCTATTTACACATATCATTGTTTTAAGTAGCTTACTGTAAATACAAACCATGCTTATGTCGTAACAAAGCGTTTCATTAATTTCCTCGTTTACCATATAGCATAGGATTTTTATACTGTATGATAAAAAGCATATTGCTCGAAAATTATGGGTGATAAAGAAAACTAAGGATCGATATGGATTCAGCTCATAAAAATCGATATAGATCAGCTATCAATGTAAAAAAGTTTTTCAAACAAATTTTTCTTTGGCCTGTGTAATTAAAAGCCTACCACTACTGCCTTCTTTGAGCTGGGAGTTCATAAGCGACTATGACACCTGAAATGTTGCCCCTTTGCACTGAGGTGAGAAATTCATGGGATAGCGATATGTACGCATACACATGGCATAAAAGGTTAATGCAATGGCGGAGCTGTCATTTGTACTCAGGTGATTCACATGAAAAGAGGGTCGCACGACTGGAACTGACAGTCTTTTAACGCGGGATGGTATTGGAGCTGGACGAATGGGACATAACATTCCGAAAATAGCTAGGGAATTCAATATTCCGAGACGCACAGTGTCAGGAGTATACCGAGAATACCAAATTTCAGACATTACCTCACATCACGGACTGAATGTACATACTTATGTACATACTTATGCGTGAACGAAGTATTGCTACAGTAACTGAAGCGACGTGGGATTGATACTTTCCTGAGATGTTTGGTATGAGATGTTTGGCAGCAGAGATGTCCAGGAGTGTGCACATTGGGATGCTGAAAGATCTCCAAGCAACGGTTAGATTACAACTGAAATATGAGAAAACTGACTTGTCCATGGGTGTAGGGGATCGAAGAAACGTGTTTGCATAGAATACGAAAGTTTTAATTTTGGTAGCGCAGGGTACGTGCAGAGGCAATGCTACAAGCCCCAGAGGGGTAACAGGGACTGCGTTGACTCCAGACTCGTTAATGGAAATGATAGTAGCGGTGGTATGGATTAATGGCAGCGATATAGGGGTAATGGGCGAGGTGGTTTTGGTGATAAGTACTCGTTAAACTTAAAACGGAACCCCAGAGCCGCCAGAAGAAGTTCCCAATCAAGATATCGGAATGTGCCATATTGGGTGTGGCAGATGGTAGGGAATATGGAGTTTTATTAGACACAGGGGAACATTTGTCAGTGATCTCATGAAGTTAGTAGGTAGGAAGCGTTCGAACCCACCATGTTATAAATTGTGTGGAGCAGGGGGCAGTGATATACGACCAGTCGCCGACTGCCTTCACTTAACGACCGAGACCAGCGGCGTTTATGTAAGTTGTCAGGGCTAATGGAAAAGCAACACTTCGTGAAATGACCATTAGGACAGTGTGACTTAATTCCCCGTTAATGGGCTACGGCAGCAAACGATCGACGCGAGTGCGTTTGCTAACAACACATCACCCACAGCACCTCTCCTGGGCTCGTGACCATACCAGTTGGACCATAGACGCCTGAAAAACCGTGCCCTGATCAAATGTCTCTCGACTTGAGTTGGTCAGGGTAGGGCTCTAGTGTGGCGCAGACTCTACGAAGCCAGGAACCGAAGTTGTCAACAAGGCGATGTGTGAGCTGGTGGAGGCTCCATAACGGTATGGGCGGACTGGGTCCTCTGGTCCAACTGAACCGATCATTGACTGGAAATGGTTATGTTTAGCTGCCCTTTGCAGCTATTCATAGACATCATGTTCCCCAACAACAATGGAATTTTCATGGCTGACAATGCGCCATACACGTTGTCACAATTGTTCGTGATTGGCTTGAAGAACATTCTGGACAATTCGAGCAACTGATTTGGCTACCCAGATCGCCCGAATGCTCCAATCCAACATTTGTGGGACGTAATCAAGAGGTCAGTTCGTGCACGAGATCCTGCACTGGCAACACGTTCGCAATTATGGATGGCTATAGGGACAGCATGGCTCTGTATTTGTGCAGGTGACTTCCAATGATTTGTTGAATTCATGCCACGTCGAATTGCTGCACCACGCTAGGCAAAAGGAGGCCCAACACGATTTTACGAGGTATCTCATGACTTCTGTCACCTCGTGTATATAAAATGTGACCTATACAACCACAAACGCAATTAACATTACCTGTTTAGAACTGTCAGATTCGTCTTCAGACGGCTACTAATGTTTGTATTACTTTTTTTTTGTTAGCAGTAGTTCTTAGATGTTTTCCCCTTTTGTGGTGTAAGTTCCCTGGTGTGATGGTGCCATACAGCAAGAAACGACATGAGAAACGGTCTATTTAACTGTAACCACACCTAACAGCGAATGAAAACAATGTAAACAAATCTTTGAGGTAGAACTGCTTAATTATGCGGATGCCTGGTGTATGTTCTTTCGGACACGTCAGGGTTCGAATCCTAGTCCAGTACACATTAAACTCGGGGCCGCTGATTCCGGGGAATGTCTCGATGCAGCTGACAGCAGTGATCCCCTCCCTTTCCCTTTTCCCTTTTCCCTTTTGCCCTTTTGCCCTTTTCCCATTTCCCATTTCCCATTTTGCCCTTTTGCCCTTTGCCCTTTGCCCTTTGCCCTTTTTCCCTTTTGCCCTTTTGCCCTTTCCTTTCCTTCATCTTCCATTTTGCATACAACTGTTTAAGTCTTAAGTCACTTACGTCGCAGTTTCCGCGTCATTATGTTGCACTGTTGGATGCCTGTGTTCACGAAACAACAAAAAGCATATAAAGCACTTTGTTGATAAATGAATACCCACATAACGTAGACTGTAAAGCAACAGACACGCGCACACATACTGAACAGCTTCTGTCAGATGGAAGACAGTAACAAAAATCTGGTATGACAGATAAAACAATGCCAAAGTATTTCTCACTCGGGGATGTTACGATATGCACACCCACGATCATTTTTTAAACTTGTTTAAGGAGTTGACCACCACTTTACAGTGTATTATTCCTTCAAGTTCAGAAGGAACAATGCTATACATAATTTCAATGCCAAAAGAAAAAATAGTGTTTATTATTTCACATTAAGGTTGTTTCTGGCATGAAAAGAGGTGCACAATGCTGCCACCAAAAATTTTGATCGCATACCCAACGATAAAAATGTTCGACAGGCCGCAAAATTAAATTTAAAAAAAAAAACTGAGAAAGAGTCTCCTTGACAATATCTGTTTCCCTGTAGAGGAAAATCTATTTATGTAACATTTAGAAACTGGTGGGTAGGAATTGCTAAATCAGACCTATTCTTTAAAATGAAATTGAAATATAATGTAAAATGACCCATTCCGTCTCATTACGATTAATCATGCACATAATCCCTGAAACACAATAGTAATCAAAAAACGATTCTACAAAGTGTCAATATTAATATAAGCATTTATTTCTCTTGTATCAAGATTTGCACATGGACCAACACAAGAAAACAAAAGTCCAGGAAACATGGACTCTAAAATGTTTACCTTGGGCATTTATAGCCATGTGGTTACTGAAATATTGGTCATGTCGAGTGCAATGCTCTTAATACTCTAATGCAGGACATGTATGTCCAAGACCTGATATACAGTCACCCTGTAAGTTTTCTACCCTTACTCATTATGGTGACAAATTTTAAGATGATAAAACTACTTCTTTCTGCACCATTCACAATATTGCTTTCCAGAGATGTATAGTGCCCACTCTTCACATCCAATTAAGGTTCAGTAATTATTCTATGCACACATCATACCTATAAAATAATCGTCATCGACAGAAAACGCATCATAAAAGGAAACAGATAAATGTGTATCAGCATTGTTCAACATTTGAAATTACACATCATGCTGCACTAACTTCATAATCAAGCCAGTGGTCAGACAGATGTATACATAACGTTTGCAGTACCTCTCAAACACCTGTTGCTAATTTAGAATCACTGCAGTTATGAAACTCAATACTCGATTTATGACCAAGACGTGGCAGACAAATGGCATACTTGCATACATCATCGTTCGTCTAGAGGAGGATGCTGAAATAGCTTTTCCATCGATGGACATGCTTCATCACACATGTGTTGGAAGCCCTCTGCTGACTGTAGTATGAAGAGGTTTGCTGTTAACGATTGCAGGTAGATAGTGCACAGAACACATAATGTTATACGAGTAGATCGCAGGTTATACCACACAGCTGATACGCCCCGAGGAAACAACAGAAAACAAAATGGTTAAATGCGTCATAAATGACATGCAGCAACATCTCCCTCTCTTCAGAATGCATCATTAGCTTACCATTAATTCATACGTTGTTGTAAACCCTGTCAATCGATTATTTCATCTACTTTCTATCATTCTTTAAGGCAGATGGTTGTCTCTTCTAGGAAGGGATCAAAGACAGCATTCACCTTACATGTGTCACTATTACCTCAATAGATGCAGTAGAATGGTGTTAAAAAAATATACAGTAGCTGTTCTATAAGGTGTTCGTTAGCTGACACCATATGGTTGTGATTGGTGGAGAGTATAGGGAAAAACATTGCAAATAATGTCTGTTACAGTATAAAAGACATAAACAGTCTTGCACAGGGTCAAACACTAGAGTCATACTGTAGTTGTATATTGCAGTCCCCCAGCTCGTAATATAACTGTCTTAGCTAAGGACAGTTCATAAAAATCTATAAGGTGCTTGCCAATAACTTTGAGGTCACATTGGGCATGTGGTCCAACGTACAAAATTTAATATTCTATATTCAGTTGCCATTTATGTTGAACATTTGTAACCTCCCCCTCACTTACCGACCTTAATGACAGTGAAAAATTAAACCGCGTGTACCTAATGGAAATTTGGGAAAAGCAATCGTCACCGAAGTTAATCTGTCGGTAAAGAGGGAGGAAAGGGTTACATCTAAATGAAAGGAAAAATGCAAATGAAACTGGTGGAAATTAATTTTGAAAAGGGGTAAAGTTAATGAAGAAAGTAAATGTGCGGCCGTTACGTTAACAATTAACTAGCGGTAATTAGATATTTGAGATTTGGGGAAAATTACGGTCGCCAGTCCTAAGGACAATTACTATAGTAACTGAAAAAGAAAGGTAATTATACATATAATTAGCACTAGAAGCGTGGCAACTGAAGGTTGACACGTGTAGTGTGAAAACTGAAAGTTTGTCAGAATAACTTTCGCTGCACTCTGACTTAATTTAGCAAAAGAATTAATAAAACCGGGAAACTGAAAGTTAATTTAGTGACTGAAATTAATAAGAAGCTTTCTTTCTTAAGCACATCGAAATTCAGTAAAATACGATTAGTCTTGGACTACCTCAACAATCATTTCAAAAGCTACTTGACTCTACGCAATTTAGAAATAAGAGATTTAACTTTGAACTTGAATTAAATGATTCTGAACAATTAACAATAGTAAAATTTAGTACATATCAAGCTGAGCTGCAGTCACAGGTAAGCTAAAATATGGTAACAAAACTAGCACTCTTAATTTGTGCTTGTGTAATCTAAATATTGTAGCCAGCTATGAATACTTTAACTGAACTTTGAAATTAAAGCACTGAAATGGAATTATGCTGGCGTTTGAATTTCAACGACACTCGGGTTCATTTCGGAAAAGGAAGGGAGCCTGCTTGGTAATGCAATTGGGACAATGAGCAACAAAGGTTCATGCTAAGTAGCTGTAATTTTGTGATGCAACAATTTTAAAAGTTTGAAAAGCTGAGGTCTGCCATACAGTTCTAAAACTTTACGTGCTTCCAGTCTTCCTTGTTGGTTGATTGAAGGTTTGAAGCCGTCGATCGAGGATGTGGCGACAGTCACTCATTGTCGGCCGTCGCTGTTGCAGAAGCTGGATGTTGGCGCGCCTTCTTCTCGACACGGTCACCAGACGAAACGGGCTCTTGATGTGCGCCAGCTAATGCTTCCCGTCCGCGACACCATGTCAGAAACTATCATCGCAAGTCGAGCGCAATTACATGCTGCCAAACCCCGAAAGCGCGGCAACTCGCGGGAGCTTCACACCACACACCTGCTCCACTCGCTACTCCAGCCAGACTCCCCCTCTGCCCGCGCTCCACGCGGCAGAGTTAACACTACCAAAGATCCTACACACTTTGATTCTTCACACGACCTATCGATGTAATCGTTCGATAGCAGTTTTTCCTAGGCAAGACCCAGCGTAAAAATACAAATAATCTTCACCCAACAAACCAATTATACATCGACATAAATGCATAAATATATATATACAAATAATAAAACAATTACAATATATAAAAAGTCAGAAATGTCATATCTTGAGGTAACAAAACAAGGGAAAAAATAATAGTACAATAGATGGAAATAGGAGGATATGCATTTCCGGCGTTACACGTGTCCCACATTGTCTGAGGATGTTCGTGTAACGTAAACAGACTCAGAAAATGTCCCAAAAAAGAAACAGCGGAAATGCATATGCTCAAAACATCAACAAAATTTAGCATTCGCCTAATTAACCATAAACCAATTTTTAGACGATAATAATTGAGTGGAGACACTCCTAATCTTATTCCACTCTGTCATCTTGATCAAAATAAAACAGGTTGACAACATATTAAAATTCATAGAAAATATAGAAAATGGTTTAGCTATTCCAAAATCGTTAAAATTCGTAACACTATGAAGAAATGGAATACTATTTACAAAATTAATCAGAGTACATGGTCCTAGAAACAGGTAGATCAAAATACGCAAATTAATTATTAATTACATAGAATACACATTTTATATAACCTTTTCGTAATTAATACTCTTGCCATGAGAGTCCACTTAATGCTAAACAAGAAAATAATATTCAGCAGATCGAAAAAACCATAAATATTGACAGTACAATTCTTTCAGCTGTCCAGGAAGAAAAACAATTCCGCCTTCCGTACCCGCAAGTACAAAGAATGCCGACAGCGGCACAAGAGCCGACAGCGTCACAAGAGCCGAAAGCGGCTTCGCCTCGCAAGTATTGTTGCGCCCGCCTGTGCGGCACGCCTGATCTCACTCGCCCTTGTAACGGCACTTCCAGAACGTCCGTTTCACTGAATTCTTTAGCAAAAACTCACTCCCGAGTAATCTCAAGGAGTCCCTTAATACTATCACAGTGGATAACTCAACACTGTCCATCATCACACGCATGTACTAGCCTGAAACTTAAAACAGCGTCTAAGTACATCGGCAATGACTAATAAATCAGGTATTTATGAAATCTTACAGCTATTTACAAAATCATATTTACATTCCTTAATCTACTGTGACTCAGCTGAAAACCTAAACTAGCAGCTTGGATTTTTCAGTTGATTAGATCATGATTAAATTGATTAAAATTAAATTGATTAATCAAAATTAATTACTTATTAATTGCAACTTCTTTAATGACCTTGGTCAGTCAAAAGCATGGCAATCTAGCAAATCGTTAAATCTTACACTCTATTTTACATACTGTATAAATTACCCATTGTGTGGTATTAATCGATCCTAGGTTGGTACAATTTCAAGTCTACAATGTTCCGCATACCTAATAGTTTTCCAGAGCTTGGATACTCTAAGCAATAAGCATTTGTGTGAGGTATACCAATGACTTTATATGGTCCATTATAAACGAACTTAAATTTAGAGATTTCATGGTCTAACTCGCTCGACTTCTCATGAGCTTTTACAAGTACTAAGTCTCCGATAACTTAGCAAAACGCGCTTTAGCGTCATGACGACGTATGCGAGCATTGGCTTTTAGCTTCATTACTTCTCGCAAACGATCCTTTTTCACACCAATACTAATGTCAATCCGTGGAGGGAATTTGATTATCTCTTCCACTAAACTTTTACTTCTGTCATCCAACAGGATTTCCTCTGGAGAAAATCCCGTAGATTCATGTCTCAAGGTGTTCATAATTCTCTCAAATACTGCTACATATTTGCCCCATGCCCTATGGTTATGATGGCAATAGGTACGGCACAGTCGGCCTAGCTCGCGCATATACCTCTCAGCGGGATTCCCAGCCGGACAATAAGCTGAAATATGGATCACCTCGACCCCATTACTTTCCATGCCTTCATTCCACAACTTAGAAGTAAATTGTGCCCCATTGTCTGATAGAATCACCTTGGGCTTACCAATATGAACAAAATAATCGTTCACAAGCTTGCTATAGACCGCTTTGGCTGTAGCTTTCCTAATCGGGCATAGTTTGATGAACTTGGAAAAAGCTTCTAGCACTACTAAAATGTAGGCAAAGTTTCCTGATGACTTGGGCAAAGGTCCGTACAAGTCCACGCACAGTAACTCAAAGGTGTCGTTAGGCCTTATACTTTGCATAGGACCACGACTCGTACAGTTGGTAACCTTCACCTTCTGACATAAATCGCAAGTTTTCACTCTGTCAGTAACTAGTTTTAACATGTTGTTAAAATGCACTACTTCACTCAGCTTTTCCGCACACTTCTTTGGTCCACAGTGACCATACGCCAAATGGTAGTAGTCTATTATTTCCGTGACGTATATGGTGGGCCAGCATACCCGCCAAATATTACTATCTTCACCCTTATGTATGTACAAGATATGATCGTATATCTTGTAATACTTCCTTAATTTCTCTCCTTCTGGACTCTTTTCATCATATCGGGTTTTCACCATATTTAAACAACCATCCTCGTTCTGATGACGACGTAGATTCTTACAGATGTTCATTATTAATTTACGTCCCTCAACTTCTTTAAAATAGTACAATTTGACCACTCCATCTGCCTCATCTTTCAATAGACCTTGATTAGACTCGGGCAACCGCGACAGCGCATCCGCGACGCAATTGTCGGTCCCTTTTACGTAACAGATGTCATAGTTAAATTGCTGTAAATACAACGACCACCTAGTCAGTCTTTCGGGAAGTAGTTTACAATCCTTCAGATAAGTGAGCGCCTTATGGTCCGTATGAACAATCACCTTACGGTCCCATAGGTAACCCTTGAACTTCTTGAATCCCCACACGATAGCGAGACACTCTTTCTCAGAAATCGTGTAGTTTCGCTCGCTTTTTGATAAAGTTCGACTCGCGAACGCTATCGTCCGGTGTTCCTTATCCTCTCCTTTACCAACTTCTTGGAACAGTTCTACCCCCAACCCGTAATTCGACGAATCCGTTCCCTGATGGAAGGGTAGCGATAAATCAGGATGAAATAGTATGTTAGATCTTAACAACTCGTCTTTTAATCTCTCGAAAGCGGTCTGACACCCGTCAGTCCACACAAACGGAACATTTTTGCGTAAGAGGTTATTCAAATTTTCATCATTAAACACTTGTCCTTTTACAAATTTACGGTAAAATCCTGTGAGCCCTAGAAAACTTTTTAACTGTTTGCTAGACTTGGGTGGAGGACAATTCCTTATTGCCTCTAGTTTCTCTGGGTCTTTCGTAATACCAGCAGTGGTAATTACATGCCCTAAAAATTTCAGTTCCTGCTTCACAAATTCGCATTTCTTTAGCTTTAGAGTCATTCCGCCACGGCGCAATGCTCTAAAAACTTCATCTAACAGGTCACAATGGTCATGCCAAGTGGCATTGGCCAACAATAGGTCGTCAACATATACAGTTAATCTTGAACTCAAAGCCGGTCCTAGCACTTTATCTAGGGCCCTGATGAATACGGACACAGATATATTAAGTCCAAACTGCAGTACTCTATACTGATAACACCTGCCCGCAAACAAGAAGGCGGTGTATGGCCTAGATTCTTCTTCGAGTTCTATTTGCCAGTAACTAGCCGTCAGATCGAGGCTAGTCATGAACTTAACGTCATGAAAACGTTGCGAAATCTCCTCCATACTCTCTGGTCTGTCTGTTTCTCGTTGAACGACCCTATTCAACGTGCGTGCGTCAATCACAATACGCACACTACCATCCCGTTTTGCTACAATGACCAAACCGTTATTGTATGGACTCGTACTCCTTTCAGTCACTCCCCATTCGATCATCTTATCTATCTCCCGTTGCACTGCTTCCTTTTTGGACAGCGGTATAGCATACGGTCTCACGAAGAATGGTTCGTGCGGAATTACATGCAACTTGCATTTATATCCTTCCACAAGTCCCGGTTTGTCTGAAAACACACTCTTATTCCTCATTATTACTTCATACAGGCCTCGTCTTTGTTCGTGTGTTACGTTTGACACACCGTCTACAATACTTCCCAATTCACTTTCTACACTATTGTCAATGCCGAGATTCCTCACATTACAGTAGTTTAAATTCGTACCTACATCAATACCATTCGGCCAGTTAACAATGTGTATAGGCTGGTATTGCCTATGCACACCGTCTCCTGCCTCGTCAAAACTAACTACTATTGTTTTATCTTGGGACGTACATGTCAAAGTTTTGCTTTCGCAATTAATCACTGCACGGTACTTTAATAGCCAATCTAACCCGATAATTACTTCCGTAGTTAAGTCTAGCACGACGACAAACTCTTGCTCAAATCGTGCCCCACATATCTCGAAGTTGACAAAAATCTGTTTTGTGACCGGTTTACTGGCCTTCCCAGTAGCACCGATAATTTTCACTCCTGTTACTGGCATAACTACGATGCCGGGTCTGTCTTTCAGTAACTCAAATATTTTCCCAGATACAGCACTCAATTCTACACCGGTGTCAATCAACACGTTTAGTTGTAGGTCGTGCATATTAACAGACACTACTATCTGTCTACACTTGTCCTCGACTGTTTCATTATTTTCCCACAGTAAATCCTCGTCTATATCCAGGTCATTCCAGAAAAAACCATCCGGCTTTGATCCTAAATCCGGTTTATCTGGCGGCTTTTTCAGTCTCTGTTCACATACAGTTTTAATTTCAACACGTTTGTCCTGAGGCTTAGTCTCTAGCTTCGCCTCCAATACCGAAACCTTTTCCTGTAACTCGTCAACTAGTGAGTGTTGCTTTGCTATCAATTCACTAATTGTCACCTTCGTTGATTCCACTTTGGTCAGATTGATCTCATCTGCCAATCTACCTGGAGGAATGTGCCCAGTAGCATCTGAAATTACTTCCTCTGGATCTGCGCAACCCACACTGCTATCGTCTGACTGTATAATGTCAGCTCTAACCTCATACACGCTGTAATCTATGTGCTTTTCTACCAATCGTGTCCGGCTATCACTAAAATTTTCGTAATCTTTCTCCTTAATACTCTCGCAATGTTTAAACTGGAGGTTTGCGTCGGATGGGTCGGCTCCTTCTACCATTACAACTTTCGGTAAGGTCTGCCGGTTAGGGCCAGAACTTTCCGTTACTACTTCAACATCCAACTCTTGTGGGACGAGACACGACGAATCTTGCTCGTGCTCCCCATTAACATCAACTATTTCTAGTAAAGTCTGCCGGTTAGGGCCAGAACTTTCTATCATTTCACAAACACTATCTTCCTGCAGGACGAGACGCGACAAATTCTGCCCGCGCTCTCCATAAATACTTCTCCCGTACAGGCCCCTATAATCTCTTAGTTCGTCGTATAAGCGACCGAACTGCCTTAACCAGACCTCATCCCTCTCTGCATCCCCTCGCTCAATGACGGACGTGTTATCCGACATCTGATCTTCTCTCACCAATTGCGAATCATTCTTAAACTCAATCTCCAGTTCCGCTGTGGGTATTACAGCTGCCACTTTATAATCGATTTCCGGAACACTACTTCAATTGTTCTCACTGACAGTGAACGTATTTTCTACTGCCGTGTCTACAGCTGATCTACTACTTGTGGGCGCACTCCTTTCTCTTAACACTGGCACACTCTCCCGCCGTTGATTATTCCGTACGGAATTTTCATAACGACGACACCTGAGTTTTCTCCTGTTATTGGGCCGCCAAAATTTCTCCACGCCCGGTCGGCCCCTCACCGGCGCGGCTAATGGTTTCCCTGTCTCGTCCCAGCACATACGCTCCTCGGATGCTGTTGAGGCGGCTGATCACACCCTCTGGCGTTATTACTATTCTGTGAAGCCCGTATCACGTTAGTATGATACTGGTTTCCGACATTCCTGTTATTATTTGCATTGTACCGACTGTTATTACGGTCCGAACCATTATTGTTATTGCTGCCATGGTTGCGGTATGCATTATTCACATGGTTATCGTTGTTGTGGTTGCTGTGGTACCCGTTGTTGTTACCACGGCCTCTACCACTGTCGCGATTATTGCGCCAATTGTCCTCGTCCTCCACTCTTTCCACGAAATCATTTATTGTCCTGTAACTGCTTCCTACGTAGCGTTTTGTATCATCTGGAAGCTTTTTGTAGAGTTCCCAGACTATTTCGGATTCCGTGCGGCGATCACGCAAGTATTCCAACTTGCGGATCCAGCCCTCACAAAACTCCTTCATCGAACCGCGCGAATTCGCATCGAAAGGCCTCGATACGACAAATTCGCGCCAGACACTTTGCTGTTTTTGCTCTGACCAGTATTCAGCCAGAAACAAATTTTTAAATTCGTCAAAAGTCAGGCTCGTAATGTTGAGGTTTAAGCCCCAACGCTTGGCATCACCAGCCAACACATCAATAATCGCATTAATTTTTCTCTCATCAGTCCATGATCTGGGTAAAACTCTTTCACAATTCTTAATGAAATCCGTCGCGTGTATACCGCCTTTTTTCAAGGGGTCGAACCGCTCCTCTTTCGTCAACAATTCCGAACTGTGTGCATAGATTGGCACATAGCTCTGTTTTTCGTCAAGTTTCTTTTCTAATTCCGACACTCTCGTAATTACTTGGCAAGTGGTTGTCGCAAGCGTTTCCACTTCCCTCTTTTTCTCTTCGCAGGTATTAGCCTGCTTCGTCACTTTGGTATCTACTTCGGATACTAAAGCCTTTAAAGTTTCCACCTTCTTTTGATCCTCTTTTTTCACTAATTGAATTTGTTCCCTCACCTTATTCTCGATGATCGGAGCAACTGATTCTCCTACACTTTTCTCGATTCTGCTAATTTCGGAATTGAAACGAGTATTTATGCTCGCAATTTCCGCCTGAACACCTATCATTTCCTGTTTAAGATTACCGATTTCGGTATTAATTACAACAATATCTTCTTTGATTTTATCAACTTTTGTGTTGACAACTCCAACATTGTTGATAACAACGTTAATAGCTTTGTTCTGATTGTCTAGCATCCGTTCAAATTTTTCAGACTGAGCTTCTTGCTTGGCAGCCCGAACTTCTTGCTTGGCAGCCTGAGCTTCTTGTTTGGCAGCCTGAGCTTCTTGCTTGGCAGCCTGATCTTCTTGCTTGGCCGATTGACTCTTGATTTCGTTAATCAAAACATTCAATAAATCAGTTAAATTCCCGGAAACTACCGGTTTTACTTCCGTAGCGGCTTCCTCTTTAATTGTCCCCCCGTATTCGTCATCAAGGGATTCAGATTTGATTTTCACTTCCGATTCCGAAACATTTTCTAATGTTTGGAATTCCATTTCTGCTCTTTGTTGCGTTTCGGCGGTCGCGTCTTTCATGCTAGCCGCCTGCCCCTGAACAATGGGTACAGCGGTGCGCGTTTCCCACTGTTCGACCGATTGTTCCGTATCCAAGTCTACCAAATTTTGGCAATTGTTGCCTTCACTCATTTTAATAATTTTCAATATAAATGCCAAATCTCAAATATAATTAGGAACACTTCCACTACTTATTCTCGCTGACGTAACGGCCTGTACGTAACCAGTACTTTGTTACGAGATTTGCACCATACAAAATTCGTGTCCAGAACAATCTCAAAACTGAAGATTCTCCTGTCACCAGGTCGCCACGTGTAACCTCCCCCTCACTTATCGACCTTAATGACAGTGAAAAATTAAACCGTGTGTACCTAATGGAAATTTGGGAAAAGCAATCGTCACCGAAGTTAATCTGTCGGTAAAGAGGGAGGAAAGGGTTACATCTAAATGAAAGGAAAAATGCAAATGAAACTGGTGGAAATTAATTTTGAAAAGGGGTAAAGTTAATGAAGAAAGTAAATGTGCGGCCGTTACGTTAACAATTAACTAGCGGTAATTAGATATTTGAGATTTGGGGAAAATTACGGTCGCCAGTCCTAAGGACAATTACTATAGTAACTGAAAAAGAAAGGTAATTATACATATAATTAGCACTAGAAGCGTGGAAACTGAAGGTTGACACGTGTAGTGTGAAAACTGAAAGTTTGTCAGAAATAATAAATTTCGCTACACTCTGACTTAATTTAGCAAAAGAATTAATAAAACCGGGAAACTGAAAGTTAATTTAGTGACTGAAATTAATAAGAAGCTTTCTTTCTTAAGCACATCGAAATTCAGTAAAATACGATTAGTCTTGGACTACCTCAACAATCATTTCAAAAGCTACTTGAATCTACGCAATTTAGAAATAAGAGATTTAACTTTGAACTTGAATTAAATGATTCTGAACAATTAACAATAGTAAAATTTAGTACGTACCAAGCTGAGCTGCAGTCACAGGTAAGCTAAAATACGGTAACAAAACTCGCACTCTTAATTTGTGCTTGCGTAATCTAAATATTGTAGCCAGCTATGAATACTTTAACTGAACTTTGAAATTAAAGCACTGAAATGGAATTATGCTGGCGTTTGAATTTCAACGACACTCGGATTCATTTCGGAAAAGGAAGGGACCTTGCTTGGTAATGCACTTGGGACAATGAGCAACAAAGGTTCATGCTAAGTAGCTGTAATTTTGTGATGCAACAATTTTAAAAGTTTGAAAAGCTGAGGTCTGCCATACAGTTCTAAAACTTTACGTGCTTCCAGTCTTCCTTGTTGGTTGATTGAAGGTTTGAAGCCGTCGATCGAGGATGTGGCGACAGTCACTCATTGTCGGCCGTCGCTGTTGCAGAAGCTGGATGTTGGCGCGCCTTCTTCTCGACACGGTCACCAGACGAAACGGGCTCTTGATGTGCGCCAGCTAATGCTTCCCGTCCGCGACACCATGTCAGAAACTATCATCGCAAGTCGAGCGCAATTACATGCTGCCAAACCCCGAATGCGCGGCAACTCGCGGGAGCTTCACACCACACACCTGCTCCACTCGCTACTCCAGCCAGACTCCCTCATGCTCTGCACGCGCTCCACGCGGCAGATTAGATTAGATTAGATTAGATTAGATTAATATTAGTTCCATGGATCATGAATACGATATTTCGTAATGATGTGGAACGAGTCAAATTTTCCAATACATGACATAATTAGGTTAATTTAACAACATACTTAAGTTAATATAACAACTTTATTTTTTTGTGTTTTTTTATTTTTATTATTTTATTTTTATTTTTTATTTTTTTTTTAATATTTTTTTTTCTTAATTTGTATCTAAAAATTCCTCTATGGAGTAGAAGGAGTTGTCATTCAGAAATTCTTTTAATTTCTTCTTAAATACTTGTTGGTTATCTGTCAGACTTTTGATACTATTTGGTAAGTGACCAAAGACTTTAGTGCCAGTATAATTCACCCCTTTCTGTGCCAAAGTTAGATTTAATCTTGAATAGTGAAGATCGTCCTTTCTCCTAGTATTGTAGTTATGCACACTGCTATTACTTTTGAATTGGGTTTGGTTGTTAATAACAAATTTCATAAGAGAGTATATATACTGAGAAGCTACTGTGAATATCCCTAGATCCTTAAATAAATTTCTGCAGGATGATCTTGGGTGGACTCCAGCTATTATTCTGATTACACGCTTCTGTGCAATAAATACTTTATTCCTCAGTGATGAATTACCCCAAAATATGATGCCATATGAAAGCAATGAGTGAAAATAGGCGTAGTAAGGTAATTTACTAAGATGTTTATCACCAAAATTTGCAATGACCCTTATTGCATAAGTAGCTGAACTCAAACGTTTCAGCAGATCATCAATGTGTTTCTTCCAATTTAATCTCTCATCATTGGACATACCTAAAAATTTGGGATATTCTACCTTAGCTATATGCTTCTGATTAAGGTCTATATTTATTAATGGCGTCATACCATTCACTGTACGGAACTGTATGTATTGTGTCTTATCAAAATTCAGTGAGAGTCCGTTTACAAGGAACCACTTAGTAATTTTCTGAAAGACAGTACTGAAAATTTCATCAGTTAATTCTCGTTTCTCAGGTGTGATTGTGTAAGTAGGCTGTTTATGTTTTCTCTATGTAAATAAGGCTGTTTATGTTTTCTCTATGTAAATAGGCTGTTTAGGTTTTTTTATTGGTAACGCCACCTTTGTATAAAAATGACTGGCTGTGCTGTGTGCAGTCTGTGGCTAGTTTGCATTGTTGTCTGCCATTGTAGTGTTGGGCAGCGGCAGCTGGATGTGAACAGCGCGTAGCGTTGTGCAGTTGGAGGTGAGCCGCCAGCAGTGGTGGATGTGGGGAGAGAGATGGCGGAGATTTGTAATTTGTCATGAACTGCTATATTTATACATGATGATATCAAGGTAAATACATTGTTTGTTCTCTACTAATATCTTTCATTTGCTAACTATCCCTATCAGTAGTTAGTGCCTTCCATAGTTTGAATCTTTTATTTAGCTGGCAGTAGTGGCGCTCGCTGTATTGCAGTAGCTTGAGCAGCGAAGATTTTTGTGAGGTAAGTGATTTGTGAAAGGTATAGTTTAATGTTAGTCAGGGCCATTCTTTTGTAGGGATTTTTGAAAGTCAGATTGCGTTGCGCTAAAAAAAAATATTGTGTATCAGTTTAAGCACAGTCATGTATAATTGTTCAAAGGGGACGTTTCATATGTCGACCCTTAGCCTAGTATACCTCACTGGAATTTTCTGATTTTTTCTTGTAGTTTGTGTATTTAGTGTAGCTTTTGTTTATTGCTAGCGCGTAATTATAGAGAGAATTTCCTTTGTAGTTGTAGTTTTTCATTGTTGTACAGTAAAACAGTTGTGGCATGCATGTAGATTTGCACCAAGTATTTCGCATCTGCGCTGGCAATTAAGTAGACATTATTTCCATTGCTATGTTATTTTATTTTGCTCTTCAAATTGCGCTTTTCTGTGTTATCGTGTGAAATACTGTGACAATAATGGCGTGTGAAAAACGTAATACTAAGCTCCAAAGTAAACTGAGAAATGACAGTGAAGACGAAAGCAGTGTGTTAGCGCCGCAGAGTAATGAATTAACTAATGTTCAAAGTAGTAATTTGGTAATTGTGCATAGGGAAATGGAGCGGGCGGCAAACAATGGTGTAGACAGTGAAACAGGTAGTGAACAGGGAAGCGATATCGATCGATTGGTCGGCAACAGCTCGCCTCAGGAATCAGGAATGACAGAACACAATATTGCAAATACTGCAGACTCAGGTTTTGGGTTCCCACCGTTTTCTCAAATGAGTCAAGACACATTTTCCACTTGTCAAAATGTGAATGTTGCCGGTGCAACTTCACTGCCGAAAAGCACTGAGGAACATGTTTCAGACACCAGTGCATTGTTATTACAATTAATGCAACAAATGGGACAAAAGCTTGAAAAGTTAGACACAATGGAACAACATCAGAGACAAACACAGCAACAATTAGACACAATGGAACAAAATCAGAGACAAACACAGCAAAAGCTTCAAGAGTTAGACACAGTGGAACAAAATCTTAAAAAGTTAGACTCATTGGAACAAACACTTGAACAAACACGTGAAGATTTAACTACTGAGTTACATAACATTGAATCGAAATGTCAAAAACTCTGTAATGACGTAAAAACACAAATTTGTGAGCATTTTCAACCTATTTTTTTGCGGCATGAAAATGCATTACAGAATCACGTAGCAGCCATAAAAGAACTGCAAATTATTGTTCATGAAAATCATGAGACCTTGCAAGCTAAATTTGACTCAGTTGCATCTACCGATTCGGTTACGCAACTTGCAAAAACTCAGGAAAACTTTAAGGACACAGAAGATACTCTGAAACTTGGTTCAGAAAAACACACTGAAGAAATAAGGACACTATCGGAGAAAGTAGCCGAACTTTCGGATCAGGTCACTAACTTATCTACAAAGGTAGATGATGATCTGAATGACACAAGACCCGTAGCCTTCACTGACACAGAAGAGTATGAACAAATAAGAAAATTCAAACAAAATCAGAATCAAATTAATACACAACACCAAGGAGAAATCCGGGAAGTACAAGATCAGCTGACACAGGTAATACAAGAATTACGTATTTCAGAGGACACTGGCGCTCCAACACGGGAAGAGGGACTTAGAAACACGGAAAAGCCGCAAAATAATAACACAGGGCATTTCGGAAGTTATGAAAGAAATTGGCAATGTGCACCGAATTTTGAGATGGAACGGCCGACACGACCTAACAATGACCGATATGCGACTCGCCGACATGATGATTTTGACTATAAGCTGTTCATTACTACACGTAAATTCAAAACATTTAAGAATTCTGGCAACGACATTCATCCACAAGCATGGCTCCATCAATTCTCTCATTGTTTTCCTTCCAACTGGTCGTTGGAACACAGATTAGAATTTATGTGTGGCTACTTAGAGAATGAACCAGCTGTAAGAATGCGATCGGTCATTCACGATTGCCACAGTGAAGGAGAATTTTACCATGCCTTCCTCTCAGCATATTGGTCTCAAGCCACACAAGACCAAGTAAAACATGGTATCATAATGATGAAACATTTCGAACAATCTGAATTCTCCAGTCTTGTGAAATATTTTGAAGACACGTTGCACAAGAATCAGTACCTGTCAAACCCATACAGCCCCTCAGAACTCATCCGCGTTTGCTTAATCAAACTACCTGAACATTTACGACATATTATTTTAGCAGGACGTTGCAAAAACGACATTGAAGCTTTTCAGGGACTGTTACAAGAACTGGAAATTGACACTGACAATCGCGGAACCCGAAAACAGGAGCACAACAATTACAGATCACATTCGTCACAATTCCTCGATGACAGAAATAATACACGACAAGGCTATTCTTTCAACGTAAATCGTGACCAAAACAGACACCACCCGTATGACAACCACTGGCAGAGTAATAATAGTTACAGGGAAAGATCACCTCTCTGCGGTAATGACTATCACAGAGACAATCAGAGAAACAGACAATATGGGAACAAAAACAATTATTATCAAGGGAGACAGAATAACTTGAGACGCAACAGTTCAGCGCGCAGTTACGATTCAGGAAGAAATTCTCCACCACATGACCGACAAGAAAGAAACTATGTAAACTACCGACATAACGACAGACCTGAATTTTATATGAACTGGCGGGATTCAAACAGAGCAGGGCACTTTCGACAGCGTGAATTTGTAGAAGCTAGGTCTCCTAATCCCAATAACGACGCTCGCCAACAAAGGGACAGACAATGACTTGCACTGCAGGCAGCCGCATGCGCCGGCTGGTTCAGAGAAAAATAACATAGACGCTAACCTTGAGAAATATTCCAGTATTCTTTACCGACGTATACCGCATGATAACTGCGTTGAAGTTGAAATTCTGCGTACTAGGAAGAGTAAAGGTTTACATCACATTTCACATGTAAAACCGTTTATAGAAAGATAATCTGCTTTATAACTTTGTCTTTGCCATAAAACTCTTCACTTCACATTTCTAGTATGCTTTGTCAGACTTAGAATCTGTTAGTACGCAACAATGTTTGAAGTTAAATATGCATTCAAGAACCAAGAGAACTTATTTAAACAGAAATTACGAATGCATTGTTATAGTGAACAGACGACATAGTGTTGTATTTGTACATTCTTGCTTGTTAGTTGCACGATTACGTAACGACTATAAGGCTCACATACTTAGAACATTTACCAGTACTGCTAATGAGATTTTAATGCAACATTTTGGTTTACTTGAAAATATATTCTGGATGTAAAGTACTTTCTGTGAGATACCAGATGACACAGTGGTTAGTTTATGTGACAGCTACACGATTTTATCACGACGCTACTAATGAGTGACAATATACAATGTTGCTTTTGCGGTGTTTCTGTTTTATATCTACACAGTTTTTCTGTTTTATTCTGGAAAGTAAAACATGTTTTAGTAGTAACTTTTGTGGTATAGCTACAATGAGACTGCCTTTTCCGTAGCACAACAATACGTTACAGCACAGTACTTTCTTCATCATGGCAATAAGCGCAATAACTACGATATCTATACATAAAGCATTTCACTTTTGTTTATCATGAGGTAAGTACATTGGCTTCTGCAGAACTTAGCTTTCAGAGGACAATAACTACGACACTTCCACAGAGATTATCTTACAGCAAGACGCACATTAGCACTACAGGACACATATTTTAGTGATTAATTTTGCACTTAAATCATTTATTTTTAAAGATATTAGAAGTACAATGATACAAAGGTTTTCAGTGATACATTTCATTTCATTGCTGTAATCTGTAACACCTGAGGGTATAATTACATTAATCCTCAGGGGGGTATACGCCTACTTTGTGTACCATGTGTGTGGCAACCACAAGGAACCCTAGCTAATATGGTATTTGCTTATACAACTTTACACATCGGTACCATATTTCTCTAACACACAAATTACCCAGCTATCTGATTATTTAACTGAGAGATAAACATTTTTTTTACTACATCAGTGACACATGTTTACGCAATACACAGTTGGGTAACTTCACACTTATGAAACTGTATTTTGTCTGTACTTTGTAAACTGTTCATATTTTTTTGGAATCATTGTGATACTATGAGAGCTTTGAATGATGTATTTGGTAAGGGAGCATGATTATCAAGTACGTTTGAGGTAGATGACACTATTGAAATGAGCAGAGAATTTTTTTTAGGTTTTGAAATTATTGCAGAAAGCTACGACGATTTTGAGATTTGACTGAGGTGTTATGATGTTATTATTACGACGACGATGTGTACTATGCTGTTGAGATATGTTTATGATCAATAAGATGACGCTACCGTATATGAGGAATAAGAAGTATGTTGGAAACCAAGAATCGTACTTTAAGAGTTATGAAATGTGCGTAAATGCGTGACTATATCACAATGCTGACGAATATTTTATTTGGACACTTATATTTATAGGATTTTCTTTCTACAGATTTGCAACGCTAATTCTTGACCTGTGAGATATTTTTATGTGAGACTGTCACTGTAGCGGAAACTGGTGTCGTAAATATTTCCGTAAGAAAGTTAAGTGACCACCTGCACAAAATGTGTCGTGGGCACACAGCTGTGTCAAACACATGGAGAACAAGCCATTAGGGTGTGCCTTTCCGGAAGCACAGGTAGAGAAAAAAGAAAAAAGGCAGGCCTTTATCCTCGCCATTGACATTCCTTTAGAGAAAATATTGCAAATGCGACACCCTCATTACTTCCATTAACCTTGCTATTGACATTTCCTTGTTGAAAGCATACTGTGGAGCTCGTAATTTATGATATTTACTGAAATGCCTAATGAAATGACGAGAAATATTTTTACATCTGCACACTTGATTACGACAAGCGTCTTTCTACGAGAGTTGAGAGAATTTCTACTAACTTATGAAACGTCACATGACTATTGAATGATATTTGTATGCTTTGGTTTGCGTAATTGCTTATTTCATTTGATACCTGTTTCTCAGCTGTGTTACAGCATTAGTTTTATAAAATAAACTTAGATGCATTTGCTAATGTGAGCACTTTCTGTCAACAGATCTATTAAATGATAATTTTGTAATCCACATTCTTTAAAAAAAAGGAGCACTTGGAAAGGAAAGAAAAATAAGAAGGGACTAGTAACAGTAACTGGACACATAATTTTCTTTTCAAGTACATGGTAATATTTTTTTTACAATAAGTTGTTGTGGAGCACCACTTTAATTACTTAGACATTAAGATGTGATTATACATTTCCCTTATCTGCATTGTTAACTTTAGTGTACTATTTTTTCTGCTTGAGCTATGTCATGTTTAGATATAAGCTGCTGTTTGCCAGGCATAGTGCTACTGAACTTTAATTTGTGTTACTCTGCTAAGCCAGATTTATTTTTTGTTTGCTGCGCATTGCCTCATATTAGTTGTAATGTTGAATTGCTTGGTAATTTAGATGTACTGTAGCTTGCTTTGCGATTTTCCATTTTTTTTATTGCTGTTTATATTAATTGTTTTATGTGCTGCTGCATTGCCTCGTCCCTCAGTTTAGCATCTGAGCTCAGTAGATTTAAGTTAGCTTAAGAGGGGGTAGCCTCTAAGAGAATGAGTTGCGATGAATTAGAAGAAATGCATTCAGAAGTTATACGAAAAAAAGTACAGAAAACAGGTTTAGGTAGGATTTTCTTGGAAATAAATGTTGAGGTAAGAAATGTGTGAACATATAAATACAGAAAGCATACTTAGATAGAATTTTTTTGGTGGAAACAAAGGATGAAATAAGAGGAAAGATATATGAAGTTTTGGGTTGGACTGCAGTACCACATGTTACACTGAATACGAACCCTGTCCTTTCCTATTGGTGTTATCCCACTATGTGTTTGTGTACCCTTGTGTATTTGTTTTCTTCCTGTCTCTGTGTAGTTTCATAGAATTTTTTCTTCTTTTAATATTAAGCTACATTCACTATGATGAGGAATACTGTTATCCTCGAATATAATTGGCATTAATAATATGTTATTTACTTTGTAAAGATGTTAGACATTATTAATTCTGTTCTGTTTAATGCTCATGTGTGAAGTTGATGTTTCAAAAGTTATTGCGATCTTTTATGTATGTACTCATGTCATAATTCCACTGATGTATATGTTATTTCGATTCTTTTGTAAAGCCTGTACTACAAATGTTATCTGTATTGTTATGTTTTTAATGATGTATTTTGTACCTTTGTAATTATATTTTAGTGTTATAATATTGTAATTGACACCAGTTAATCAAATTAAGTAACTTGTAAGTTCCATTTCACTGCACACGTTTCTGTTGGTCATAGTATATGGACAATATGTAAGAAGTAGGGACTGTTAGTGTTTGCACATGTGTTGATAATTCAGCAAGGGACTGGATAACAGCATTGCTCGTTCTAAGGACAATTCCAAAAAACTTTGTGAGTGCATAAGTGGTGGTTATGGACTTGCTATATTCTCCGCAAGACTCTTCGATGATGATTGTGCACCTGCACAGTCGCAACAGATGGCTGCTGGCCGTCTCTACATGGACTACAGTGGGTCTACATCTTTGATGGCCCACCAATACCACTATTTCTACAAGGAATGCAGTGGGTCTGCACTTCTGGTGGCCCACCAATACCATACTCTCTACCAGGACTACAGTGGGTCTGCTCTGTGATGACCTACCTACCAATCTTCTTCAAACTGTCGAATGACTCTGCTGTGGGTTTGCTCTGTTGTGACCCAATACTTGTCTGCATGTCGAGAGTCAGCACTGTCTTTCCGTTGGAAGGACAACACTACTTCTTCAAGACTGCATGGAAATCCACTACTTCCGTGTGCATTTTCTTCTACTGCTCAGACTTTGAGAAAAACACTATATTTTACCGTAATGAATGATCAGGACTGTCTTTATGGACTGTGACAAAATTTTAGCTTTTGACCAACGTTGTATCAATAAGTGTGTGCATTTGATTTCTTTGTTATTGTAATTAAGAAAAATTTTTTCAAATCTGTATTGGGCACTGCCCAAACCAATTTGTAAAATTTTTTGTGGGGAGCATGGGGGCTATGTAAGTAGGCTGTTTATGTTTTCTCTATGTAAATAAGGCTGTTTATGTTTTCTCTATGTAAATAGGCTGTTTAGGTTTTTTTATTGGTAACGCCACCTTTGTATAAAAATGACTGGCTGTGCTGTGTGCAGTCTGTGGCTAGTTTGCATTGTTGTCTGCCATTGTAGTGTTGGGCAGCGGCAGCTGGATGTGAACAGCGCATAGCGTTGTGCAGTTGGAGGTGAGCCGCCAGCAGTGGTGGATGTGGGGAGAGAGATGGCGGAGATTTGTAATTTGTCATGAACTGCTATATTTATACATGATGATATCAAGGTAAATACATTGTTTGTTCTCTACTAATATCTTTCATTTGCTAACTATCCCTATCAGTAGTTAGTGCCTTCCATAGTTTGAATCTTTTATTTAGCTGGCAGTAGTGGCGCTCGCTGTATTGCAGTAGCTTGAGCAGCGAAGATTTTTGTGAGGTAAGTGATTTGTGAAAGGTATAGTTTAATGTTAGTCAGGGCCATTCTTTTGTAGGGATTTTTGAAAGTCAGATTGCATTGCGCTAAGAAAAAATATTGTGTATCAGTTTAAGGACAGTCGTATATAATTGTTCAAAAGGGACGTTTCAATTACTATACTTGTATCATCAGCAAAGAGAACTAACTTTGCCTCTTCATGAATATAGAATGGCAAGTCATTAATATACACTCCTGGAAACCAGACCCACCATACTTGCTCCGGACACTGCGAGAGGGCTATACAAGCAATGATCACACGCACGTCACAGCGGACACACCAGGAACCGCGGTGTTGGCCGACGAATGGCGCTAGCTGTGCAGCATTTGTGCACCGCCGCCGTCAGTGTCAGCTAGTTTGCCGTGGCATACGGAGCTCCATCGCAGTCTTTAACACTGGTAGCATGCCGCGACAGCGTGGATGTGAACCGTATGTGCAGTTGACGGACTTTGAGCGAGGGCGTATAGTGGGCATGCGGGAGGCCGGGTGGACGTACCGCCAAATTGCTCAACACGTGGGGCGTGAGGTCTCCACAGTACATCGATGTTGTCGCCAGTGGTCGGCGGAAGGTGCACGTGCCCGTCGACCTGGGACCGGACCGCAGCGACGCATGGATGCACGCCAAGACCATAGGATCCTACGCAGTGCCGTAGGGGACCGCACCGCCACTTCCCAGCAAATTAGGGACACTGTTGCTCCTGGGGTATCGGCGAGGACCATTCGCAACCGTCTCCATGAAGCTGGGCTACGGTCCCGCACACCGTTAGGCCGTCTTCCGCTCACGCCCCAACATCGTGCAGCCCGCCTCCAGTGGTGTCGCGACAGGCGTGAATGGAGGGACGAATGGAGACGTGTCGTCTTCAGCGATGAGAGTCGCTTCTGCCTTGGTGCCAATGATGGTCGTATGCGTGTTTGGCGCCGTGCAGGTGAGCGCCACAATCAGGACTGCATACGACCGAGGCACACAGGGCCAACACCCGGCATCATGGTGTGGGGAGCGATCTCCTACACTGGCCGTACACCACTGGTGATCGTCGAGGGGACACTGAATAGTGCACGGTACATCCAAACCGTCATCGAACCCATCGTTCTACCATTCCTGGACCGGCAAGGGAACTTGCTGTTCCAACAGGACAATGCACATCCGCATGTATCCCGTGCCACCCAATGTGCTCTAGAAGGTGTACGTCAACTACCCTGGCCAGGAAGATCTCCGGATCTGTCCCCCATTGAACATGTTTCGGACTAGAAGAAGCATCGTCTCACGCGGTCTGCACGTCCAGCACGAACGCTGGTCCAACTGAGGCGCCAGGTGGAAATGGCATGGCAAGCCGTTCCACAGGACTACATCCAGCATCTCTACGATCGTCTCCATGGGAGAATAGCAGCCTGCATTGCTGCGAAAGGTGGATATCACTGTACTAGTGCCGACATTGTGCATGCTCTGTTGCCTGTGTCTATGTGCCTGTGGTTCTGTCAGTGTGATCATGTGATGTATCTGACCCCAGGAATGTGTCAATAAAGTTTCCCCTTCCTGGGACAATGAATTCACAGTGTTCTTATTTCAATTTCCAGGAGTGTATATTAAGAACATCAAAGGACCCAAGACTGACCCATGTGGAACCCCATTCTAGATAGTTACCCAGTTTGAGGAATGTGCTGATCTTTGCATGTTACGAGAACTACTTATTTCAACTTTCTGCACTCTTCCAGTTAGGTACGAATTAAACCATTTGTGCACTGTCCCACTCATGCCACAATACTTGAGCTTGTCTAGCAGAATTTCATGATTTACACAATCAAAAGCCTTTGAGAGATCACAAAAAATCCCAATGGGAGGTGTTCGGTTATTTAGATCATTCAAAATTTGACTGGTGAAAGCATATATGGCATTTTCTGTTGAAAAACCTTTCTGGAAACCAAACTGACATTTTGTTAGTACTTCATTTTTACAGATATGTGAAGCTACTCTTGGATACATTACTTTCTCAAAAATTTTGGATAAAGCTGTTAGAAGGGAGATTGGACGGTAATTGTTGACATCAGATCTATCCCCCTTTTTATGCAAAGGTATAACAATAGCATATTTCAGTCTATCAGGGAAAGTGGGTGAGATTTCAATTGTATCAAATTGCATAGGTATGGCCTCTTCCATTAACAGCCTAGCATCTTCTAATGAACACCTGGATCCTACTATATCCACAACATTTAGAAAATGATTATTAAAAATATTTTCAACTTCTGACTTTTTGTTTGTAAAGTATTCATTCAATTTGATGGTAATACTGTCTTCCTCTGCTCTTGATTGACCTGTTTCTCTTTTAATAATATTCCAAATTGTTTTAATTTTATTATCAGAGTTGCTGATTTCAGACATGATACATATACTCCTGGAATTTTTAATAACTTTTCTGAATATAACACAGTAGTTTTTATAATTTTTGATAGTTTCTGGGTCACTACTCTTTCTTGCTGTCAGATACATTTCCCTTTTCCGGTTACAAGATATTTTTATACCCTTAGTAAGCCATGGTTTGTTACAAGGTTTCTTACGAGTATATTTAACTATTTTCTTGGGGAAGCAGTTTTCAAATGCATTTACAAAAATGTCATGAAACAAATTATATTTTAAATTGGCATCAGGTTCACGGTACACCTCATCCCAGTCTAACTGCTGTAGGCTTTCCCTGAAATTTGCAATTGTTAAACCGTTGACTGAACGTACTACTTTGGAGGACTGTTTAGTATTGCTGAATGGAGCTATGTCATATATTGTAACTAGCTGTGCACCATGATCAGAAAGACCATTCTCAACAGGCTGAGCATTTATCTGGTTAAACTTATCTTGGTCTATAAAGAAGTTATCTATCAGTGAGCTGCTATCCTTTACCACCCGAGTAGGAAAATCAATAACGGGTGTCAAATTGAAAGAACCGAGTAATACTTCAAGGTCATTTTTCCTATTACCCTCTTTCAGAGAATCTACATTGAAGTCCCCACAAATAATAATTTGCTTCCCCCTGTCTGACAGATAGCACAACAAAGAGTCCAAATTTTTCAGAAATAGATGAAAATTTCCTGATGGGGACCTATATACAGTTACAATTATAAATGTGCCTTTATTTAATTTAAGCTCGCAGGCACATGCTTCTATATGTTTCTCTACACAAAACTTTTTTGTTTCTATACTTTTTGCACAATGATAACTTTTGACATATATGGCAACTCCTCCTTTCTCCATATTTTCTCTCATTACATGTGCAGAGAGCTTATAACCACTTACATTTACCTTATCCATATCAGTAACAATGTGATGCTCAGACAGGCATAGTATATCTATTTCATTCTCAGCTTCTAAATCTTCTAAACAAACCAGAAGCTCATCTACTTTATTCTTTAAACTCCCAATATTTTGATGAAATATACTTACATTATTTTTAATTATACTTTTATGAGAACCTTTCCTTATTCTAACATTTGCAGTACTCTCCTGTCTGAGTTTCTCATTGTGCTTAGGCCTAGTTCCTATACCAGTGGTCACATGGTGTTCAGAGAGGCAGATTATGTCAACTGGGTTGGGTGACTTTAATTCATCAATGGAATTACCTAGGACTGAGATACAACTTGGTGGAGATAAAATTTCTGGTGATTGGTGAAAATTTATAATTGATAGCTGTGATTGGTGATCCAATGTGCTAGAATTGTGCTGTTTAATTTCTTTCCTAAACTGAAGATTTGTTTCAATCCTGACCTCTCGTAGAACTTGACATCTTTCTGTCTTACCTATCCTAAAAAAGGTGCTGCTCCAACACCTGTAACCACTGGTATTTTACCATTCATGGCAGTGCCTCCCCCCCTTAAATTTCCTGCTATTAACCCAGCCAGTTTCCCCTTCCCTTTCCTGTTGAGATGTAGGCCGTGCCTGGTATAGTCCCACCTACTGAGATAATCAACAGGAACCACACCAATATGAGCCCCCGCACCCGATCCAAGCAGCCGTTCCAACTCCAAATTAACTCTCCCAACAGAAGAGTTCAAATGAGGCCGGTCATGGCGTCTCAGGACAGATACAAATTCAACATTGGTGTGTCTCGATGCTGACGCAATCTTTACCAGGTCACATTCTATACTGTACCCAGGATCTCTGTCGATGCTGTTCCCTGGCCCTCCCACAATAACCACGGTGTCTTCCCTGGTAAATCCTTTGCAGAGTGAACCTAAATCCTCTGTCACCTGATCCAGACTAGCACTTGGTTTGAAAAAATTTGTGACCTGGTATTCTGGTCCTAATTCCTCCTGCAGAAGTTGGCCTACACCTCTGGCATGAGAACTGCCTAACAACAAAACTTTCTTCCTTTTCGATGACTTTCCTACATTCTTTTTGAATTTCCTATTGAAAGTTTGTTGTGTCCTGTCTACACCTACCTCTGCTTGAGGCTCATCAGTTTCTAACTGAAGCAACAGGTCAAACTTATTTTTGACATTCACCACAAAACTGTCAGACTTAGTTCTAGGCCTATTCCTTCTGCTACCTGTTGCCACTTCCCACCTCTCTTTGCCCTTCTCCCTCCTTAACCTGTCCAGATCTTCCCTAGCCTGATCTAGCTCAGCCTGAAGGGCAGCAATTTTCCCCTCCTGTTCCGCTATCTTCCTATCTCTGCTGCAAATCCTACATAACCACTGATGAGCCTGATCCACTTTCCCAACACCCACGCCACTGCAGTCCCCCCAGTGAAAAAAACTACTGCATCCATCACACCAAACCCCGGAACTAACAATTCTACGGCAAGTCAGGCACTTCTCACTCATGGCAAAAATAATACTTTAGCTAGAATAAATCAATTAAATTACCGAAAATCAAAAAAGACGTTACAAGAATTAAGCCTATTCACAAATGTATATAAGCAAGTTTCTGATTTAAAATTCCGCTGTTTTTCTGAGATCTGTATTAAAACAACGAAGGTATACGCTATTTATTATATATTTCACTCGATGGAATGAAAAAAAGGACAATTAAACGAGATACTTTAACTTTGATTCTCCAAAAACTTTACGAGAATTAGGCCTATAAACAAATGTATATAGGCAAGTTTCTGATATAAAGTTACGCTGTTTTTCTGAAATCTGTATTAAAACAATGAAGTTATACGCTATTTACGGTAGTTTACTTATTTGTTACCGAGAAACTAGTTAAATTACCGTGAAACAAGAAACAAACACGTTTACAAAATTTAAGCCTAAGCGCGACTTCGCGAAGTTACGATCTTTTCGTGTTTTCTGAAAAAATACGCAAAGAAAAGTCAAACCTTTAACGGCAAGACTAAACGATACACTAATGCACGTATTTAATTTGTTGTCGGCGTTAAACTAAATTATATTCCTGTATAAATCACTTAACTTTCTGGAAATGGTTTCTGGCGTCACTTACTCGGCGGCCATCTTGGAACAGAGTTAACACTACCAAAGATCCTACACACTTTGATTCTTCACACGACCTATCGATGTAATCGTTCGATAGCAGTTTTCCCTAGGCAAGACCCAGCGTAAAAATACAAATAATATTTACGAAACAAACCAATTATACATCGACATAAGTGCATAAATATATATATATATATATATATATATATATATATATATATATACAAACAGTAAAACAATTACAATATATAAAGAGACAGAAATGTCATATCTTGAGGTAACAAAACAAGGAAAAAAAATAATAGTACAATAGATGGAAATAGGAGGATATGCATTTCCGGCGTTACACATTCTGTTCCAACTGTCTTACCGTTGTCGACGAAACCTGACTGTCCTTGGTTTCCGGTGCTTCCATGTCAACTTTTTCTTTTATTCCCCTTGCTGTCACGTACTCCTTGCCATGTACAATAATTTTCCTACACTAAGTAGAAGACATGCAAGTACTCCTCCACTCTCCCCCCTGCTTCCCCACATTTTTCCGTATTTTCCCTCGACTTTTCTTGCTTTCCGTCATTTTTTGTAATTTTATTGATTTTATCTAACTTTGATTCATGCGATCATAATATCCCTTCTCACCCTGTGCTCTAAAATTGATTGTAAGAGTAGTACAATTGTCAGCACCTAGCAGAAATGCACTATTTTTCTGATCAGATGGTATAGTATAGTACTGTACCCAGTTAGCCATGCGGTCTAATGTACTGCTTTCAGGGTGGGAAGACATGCCAGTCCCCAGCAAGAATCTGCCTGGTGGATTAATGTCGAGGTCCGGTGTGCTGGTCAGTCTGTGAAAGATTTTTAGGCGGCTTTCCATCTGCCTCGGTGAATGTAGGTTGGTTCCCCTTATTCTGCCTCAGTTACACTATGTCGGCGATTGCTTTGCAAACACTTTCACCATGTACGTGTACACCATCGTTACTCTACCACGCAAACATTGGGGTGTGTTACACTCGTCTGGTCTGAGACATTCCTGGGATGGGGGAGGGGGGGGTGTTCGAACCTCACAATGACCCTGGGTTCGGTGTGGGGCGGCGATGGGGTGAGTGGAAAGCTGTAGCCTGTTGTGGGGCTGTGTAGCTATGGTGGGAATGAAGCTTCTCCATCGTTTCTAGAACCCCAGTTCCATACAATACAATATAATACAATAGTACTGCACTCTAATGCATCCAACCACTTCCAACCACATATTCTACAGTTGAAATGGCTTTGCTCTGTTCCTGTATATTGGTATCTGTGTGTGTGCTGCAGATGGCTCCCATGACCCAGTCCTACCGCTGGTGGATCCACCTTTGGACACAGAACCTATATCTGGAGCCATGTTCAGAGGCGAATTCACAATATGCTATGTCCTGAATATTTGTCGCACTATCAACTGTGGTGCTTATTACAGTGCACTGTAACATATTGATGGTGTCTTTCGCATTGCATACAAACCACTGGTATGCTGTTAATTACCACATAATTGTTGACTGACACCATTTGTTTGAGATGTCTTGGTGGAAGCAACAACTTCCAAGAATGGCAGGCACCAAAGCAGTGATCTCATACATGGCTGCAGTGTAAGGAATCAGTGCTCTTGGTCTCTTCAAAATGGAACACCTAGATATCTGCTACCCTCTCACTGTGAAAGATGATTATTAAATATAGAGATCATCACATTCAGACATGTGTTTGAAAATGCTCTTTTTTTTGTCATCAGTCTACTGACTGGTTTGATGCGAACTCCATTCCTGTGCTAACCTCTTCATCTCAGAGTAGCACTTGCAACCTACGTCCTCAATCATTTGCTTGACGTATTCCAATCTCTGTCTTCCTCTATAGTTTTTGCCCTCTACAGCTCCCTCTAGTACCATGGAAGTCATTCCCTCATGTCTTAGCAGATGTCCTATCATCCTGTCCCTTCTCCTTATCAGTGTTTTCCACATATTCTTTTCCTCTCCGATTCTGCGTAGAACCTCCTCATTCCTTACCTTATCAGTCCACCTAATTTTCAACATTCGTCTATAGCACCACATCTCAAATGCTTCGATTCTCTTCTGTTCCGGTTTTCCCACAGTCCATGTTTCACTACCATACAATGCTGTACTCCAGACGTACATCCTCAGAAATTTCTTCCTCAAATTAAGGCCGGTATTTGATATTAGTAGACTTCTCTTGGCCAGAAATGCCTTTTTTGCCATAGCGAGTCTGCTTTTGATGTCCTCCTTGCTACGTCCGTCATTGGTTATTTTACTGCCTAGGTAGCAGAATTCCTTAACTTCATTGACTTCGTGACCATCAATCCTGATGTTAAGTTTCTCGCTGTTCTCATTTCTACTACTTCCCATTACCTTCGTCTTTCTCCGATTTACTCTCAAACCATACTGTGTACTCATTAGACTGTTCATTCCGTTCATCAGATCATTTAATTCTTCTTCACTTTCACTCAGGATAGCAATGTCATCAGCGAATCGTATCATTGATATCCTTTCACATTGTATTTTAATTCCACTCCTGAACCTTTCTTTTATTTCCATCATTGCTTCCTCGATGTACAGATTGAAGAGTAGGGGGGAAAGGCTACAGCCTTGTCTTACACCCTTCTTAATACGAGCACTTCGTTCTTGATCGTCCACTCATTATTCCCTCTTGGTTGTTGTACATATTGTATATGACCCATCTCTCCCTATAGCTTACCCCTACTTTTTTCAGAATCTCGAACAGCTTGCACCATTTTATATTGTCGAACGCTTTTTCCAGGTCGACAAATCCTATGAAAGTATCTTGATTTTTCTTTAGCCTTGCTTCCATTATTAGCCGTAACGTCAGAATTGCCTCTCTCGTCCCTTTACTTTTCCTAAAGCCAAACTGATCGTCACCTAGCGCATTCTCAATTTTCTTTTCCATTCTTCTGTATATTATTCTTGTAAGCAGCTTCGATGCATGAGCTGTTAAGCTGATTGTGCGATAATTCTCGCACTTGTCAGCTCTTGCCGTCTTCGGAATTGTGTGGATGATGCTTTTCCGAAAGTCAAATGATATATCGCCAGACTCATATATTCTACACACCAACGTGAATAGTCGTTTTGTTGCCACTTTCCCAATGATTTTAGAAATTCTGATGGAATGTTATCTATCCCTTCTGCCTTATTTGACCGTAAGTCCTCCAAAGCTCTTTTAAATTCCGATTCTAATACTGGATCCCCTATCTCTTCTAAATCGACTCCTGTTTCTTCTTCTATCACATCAGACAAATCTTCACCCTCATAGAGGCTTTCAATGTATTCTTTCCACCTATCTGCTCTCTCCTCTGCATTTAACAGTGGAATTCCCGTTGCACTCTTAATGTTACCACCGTTGCTTTTAATGTCACCAAAGGTTGTTTTGACTTTCCTGTATGCTGAGTCTGTCCTTCCGACAATCATATCTTTTTCGATGTCTTCATTTTTCCTGCAGCCATTTCGTCTTAGCTTCCCTACACTTCCTATTTATTTCATTCCTCAGCGACTTGTATTTCTGTATTCCTGATTTTCCCGGAACATGTTTGTACTTCCTCCTTTCATCAATCACCTGAAGTATTTCTTCTGTTACCCATGGTTTGTTCGCAGCTACCTTCTTTGTACCTATGTTTTCCTTCCCAACTTCTGTGATGGCCCTTTTTAGAGATGTCCATTCCTCTTCAACTGTACTGCCTACTGCGCTATTCCTTATTGCTGTATCTATAGCGTTAGAGAACTTCAAACGTATCTCGTCATTCCTTATTACTTCCGTATCCCACTTCTTTGCGTATTGATTCTTCCTGACTAATGTCTTGAACTTCAGCCTACTCTTCATCACTACTATATTGTGATCTGAGTCTATATCTGCTCCTGGGTACGCCTTACAATCCAGTATCTGATTTCGGAATCTCTGTCTGACCATGATGTAATCTAATTGAAATCTTCCCGTATCTCCCGACCTTTTCCAAGTATACCTCCTCCTCTTGTGATTCTTGAACAGGGTATTCGCTATTACTAGCTGAAACTTGTTACAGAACTCAATTAGTCTTTCTCCTCTTTCATGCTCTACAATGCCACAAACTCTTCAGTTTTCATATGTAGCGATGTCTTCCACATTTTTTGTCCATAAGAAACACGGCCGCTGTCGTTTATTCCAGTCATCCTGTGTGTTGGGAGAGCAGCAGCAGCAGCACAATTTACACCATGCAATGACCAGCTTTCTGTGAGAGCCAATGGATCGATCATCTTAATGTTGGTTAACCACCTGATATGGATCTCGAAGTCATGGTGGAAAAACATAATGTATGTCAGTGTACTAAGTTGTAGTCTTATCTGCCGGCCGAAGTGGCCGTGCGGTTAAAGGCGCTGCAGTCTGGAACCGCAAGACCGCTGCGGTCGCAGGTTCGAATCCTGCCTCGGGCATGGATGTTTGTGATGTCCTTAGGTTAGTTAGGTTTAACTAGTTCTAAGTTCTAGGGGACTAATGACCTCAGCTGTTGAGTCCCATAGTGCTCAGAGCCATTTTTTTGTAGTCTTATCTAGTTCTGTACTGGGCGGCGTTATTGGAGTTTTTATAGTTCGTAACTTTTCTCTGTTGAATGGTACAAAATAACGAGGACAGAGAAAATGTTTGGGTGGCAGACATGAATGCATCCTGAGGGACGCAGATCTCCTTCAGACTACAGTACCTGTTTGTAGTTCGGAGATGCACTGCAATGCAGTAGTAAAATTCTTGTCCTTCTTCCAGTTCCCATATGACTTGGAGTCCTCCTAACTTTCCCGATAAGAAATGCCACCGTAACTGCTCGTATAGTGTTTTCTGCTACCCTGAGTTGTAGGGGAAAACTTCTTTTGGCGCTAGTCTTGCAGACTCTACACTGTTGGCAGAGCTTCGACAACGTGTTCTCATTTCCCCTGAATTGTCAAAACACGTTCTGTCACTTTAAGCTCTTAGACATAGCACTCTCCAACTTCCGCTCAGTTCTGACTTAAATTGGAAAGATCACATGGACAAATGCTTTGTGATGCTCAAACGTTGAGGATATTTTATTACAAAGGACGATCATAGTAAGAGGGAGGTGAGTGTTTTAAATTGTTAAACAATTAATTTGGCAGGTTAGTGCAAATGGATTATTTCACTCTACTTTTGATGTAGAAACTGTGTTAAATCTACTATTTTCTCCAGCGTTAGCCAGTAGGGACACAGCATTCTGAGGAGAGATGAAAACGTCTGCATGTTTGGAGACTTTGGTCCATACAGACAAACAGATAGTGGCCTCTTGAGGGAGACAGATACAGGAAGCGATTCTGGAATTTCCTGATCAACAGAATCCTGCCACTTGTTTTGGAGGTGCGAGATCAGAGTAGGCTGGTATCTGATCCGTCGTTGGTGGTATTTAGTAACGTGATCTGTAATTAGGAAATTGGGCAGTTTTGACCATCGTGGCAGCGCCATGACGATACACACACGTGGGAGACCCCAAATGGTGATTACAGTTTTTATATCACGGGAAGCGGGGGCGGGGAGTGCTGACATGAGCTGTACCCAAGTGGGGGAGCCCGTCTCCTGTAAACTTATTAAATAAAGAATATGCATCAAGATATTATTTTCTTACATTTGAATTTAGTGTCATGAGATCCTCCTTCTCCAGCACAGAGTGAGCTTTCTTCCCTCCAATTTTTTCTGGGAGCTGAGGGGATGGAGGGGGTTAAGGTATAGGGTGGGATGTCCTCTGGTGGTGGCATTGTGCACTAGCTTAGTCAATCTCTACACGTCAATCTGCAACAGTGAAATTATGTAATTAGAACATTTTGTGGCTAAATGTGAGCTTTTCCAACCAAATAAAAGAGAGATCCAACCCCTGTGAATTGTGTTTTATAAATAAGTAGTCTATTGTTTGCTGTGTAACTGGCACTGATTTGAATTTCCTGATGTGATATTCTTCCTCTCCAGCACAGTTAAATCCTTTTCCCACCAATTTCCTGATGGGGGAGGGGGGAAGTGTGGGAGAGGATGGAAGGACTGGGGCATTTCCCAGAGGGGGAGAGGTTAATTAATTGATCGATTTAATTAATTAGTCAATTAATTTTTTATCAAAAGTGTCCTTTTATTGGCGAGGGAGAGAGGTGGTGGGTTGGGGAGGGTCAAAGGGTGTGGGGTGGAGTACGGGGTTTCTCAGAAGAATGGATTGTCCCAAGAGGGTTATAAACCACTTAGTAAAACAATAGGTTAAGGTCATAAATCAGTCAAGTTTGCCCCTCCGCTGAATGTATGCTTGACACTGAATGTATGCAACGTGCACTAATAAAATGTACTAGGACATACATTGTCCCCTATTATATGATATGTATAAAGATATTATAGAATAACTTATGGGAGCTGTGAAGGGTAAAATCTGTATACATCTGGATGTAGCCAACAAATAACTGAAGACATTAGGTGCTAATGCTACATACCGAGATATGAAGAGGTTGGCAGGGGAGAGGATTAGGTGTCAGACTGCACCAAACCAGTGACAACATTGATTACCATTTCGCAACTGAATGGTACTACTATCAGCTCCTGAAAATTGGCAGATTGATACTGAATGGCGGTTTTGTATTTGCCAACTGATAAAGCAGCCTTCCTCGAACGTCATCCGTGCCGGACGTGACTAACGCCACATCAGCTGAGCGCTGTACGCTCCAAATTGAGACGGCCACTGTGACAACACCAGATAAGCCAACAGAGTACACTCCAAGAGTACAGCTGTGACGTGAATGATACTGCCAGCTTGGGAGAAGTATTTACTTCCCGATTGTCAATAAGCGTATGTTTGGGAGCTTCTGTTCATGGTGCAACCGTTAAAGTTTTCCGCAAATAACAACAACTTAGGTTTACATCAAAGTTATGAGAGAAACAGCTATGTGTTCTCGTGCTATTTAGTTAGTATTTGAGCCTTCATTTGTTACAAATAAAATTAAAAATAAATAGCATGACAGCTATGAAAAAAACATAAATGTTGGACACTAAATCCAGTATATAAATACTGTCACGAAAGTTGCAATAATCTTCACCAGTGTACACCATAAATCAATAACTACATGCCGTGTTTTATAAGATCAGAAATAGACAGTACTTCACAGTTTTGGTCACTAAATTCAAGGTTCTTGCAAATATAACAGTTGCACTTTTCAGAACCTTTAATTACTGTAACAGTATTTCTCGGCACTCACGTTAACACTAGTGTCAAGATAATGCAACTGCAGTCAATGAAACTGCCACACTTAGACAGTGTTATATGTACGAAAACCAACAACTGTTTGGAAGAGACGTATGTTGTATCTTTGAGTGGAGGTTCCTGTAATCGGTCGTACAGTAAAGGATGGATGTTGGGAGAATTATCGTGAGAATCAGTATTAATGTTTGAAGTGCAAAGTGATTAATCTGTGGTCCGTAAACAATTAAAAGTGAAGCTACCGGATGGATACTAATTAGTGTCTGTGTCTCTGATGATTTGATGCGGCCCACCACGAATTTCTCTCATGTTCCAACCTTTTATCTCAAAATAGCAGTTGTAACCTATGTCCTCAGTTATTCTCTGTCTTCCTTTACAGTTTTCAACCTTACAGCTCCTTCTAATACCGTAGAGGTTATTCCCTGATTTCCTGACAGATGTCCCATCATCCTGTCCCTTCTTCTTGTTAGTGTTTTCTCGTATATTCCCTTCCTGGCCGATTCTGTCAGAATCTCCTCGATGCTGCGCTCCAAACGTACATTCTGAGGCCTATGTTGAATACTAGTAGGCTTCTCTTGGCTAGGATTTCTTTTTTTGCCTGTGCTAGTCTGCTTTACACGGCCTCCTTGCTCCGACCATCGTGGGTTGTTTTTCTGTCCACGTAGACGAATTCGTTAACTTCGTCTGCCTCTTAATCCCCAACTCTGGTGCTAATTTTCTCGATGTTCTTTTTCTGCTACTTCTCATTACTTTCGTCTTTTTTCGGTTTTCTCTCAATCCGTACTCTGTATCAATTACATTGTCCATTCCATTCAATAGGTACTGTAATACATCTTCATTTTCATTGGGGATAGCAATATCATCAGCGAATCCTATCATTGATGTCCTTGCACCTTGAATTTTAATCCCACTCTTGACCTTTTATTTTGTTTCCGTCATCAGTGCTTCAATAAACAGATTGAAAAGTAGGAGCGAAAGACTACATTTCTGTCTTACACCCTTTTTAATCCGGGCATTTCTTTCTTTATCTCCCAGTCTTATTGTTTCCTCTTGGTTCTTGTACATATTCTATATTTCCCGCCTTTCCCTGAAGTCATCTGCATCATCAAATGGCTTCTTTGTTAAACAGTATTGTACATTACGAATAAACCGAATGAGGTACTAATGTTTTGAACAAATTGGTCTTGCATTAGAGTGTGTGAAGGTTCCAGTCTTCACCCTGTCATCCTGAATTAGTTTTCCCGTGCTTCCTCTAAATCATTTAATTCAAATGCCGGGATGGTTCATACTATGCAGGATGAAGCAGCTAAGATGGGCCACCCCAAATATATACAGAATGAACAAGTATATCCAGGAGCAGTTTTCGCTAGATTATATTGGACAATACGGCGAATTTCCTGATGTTTGGCGACTGTGCAGACCGAATTGCGTTTCCTAAACTACGGTTCCAATGCTCTTCAAATGCTCTCTTACGAGGGTCTGTCATTACATGTACATTACATGACATCCATCATGTTGGTACAACACTGCCTTATGTCCAGTACCTTAGGAACTCGAAATATTTAAGTACATTTTGATTGCCTTCGATAAAATTGGGACCAATGATGTGGGTCTTGAAAAACACGCACCAGAAGTTGAGTACTTCGAGTCAGCGTGGATTTTCGACTGACGGTTAGTGAATATTGAAAACATTGACTAGGCCATGGTTTGTAAATGATGTTTTTTCCTTATGCAAAATCACTTTGCACTTTCCGTAGACTTCATTCAAAGAACTGTAACCAATCCTGGAAGTCATTGACATGAAACTGCCGATGCAGAGAAATGTCACGAGGATGAAATGCGATGGAATGTAGCGTTCGCAGATCAATCGTTTGTTTGATCCTTCTTGTACTTCTGAGATGACTCCTAGTGAAATTTTAACTGTGTGCTACTGCTGCTGAAATCTTAGTTTCATTCCGCATACTTTACCCTACACTCTTCAATTTCTAGAACTTCTTTTATAATCTTCGAAAAGACAGATGGTGAGTGCCTGGCATGATCTGGATACTCTTCAGCATAAAACCACACGGCTACTCTTACATTTTGGCGATATTCGCCATAAACACCTCGGATGTCATTTCCAAATTTTGATGTTTTATTTAAACTCTTCATAGGACGACGAAGTGTATTTTTCGGTACGTTATATCTTCTGAATATTTCATTAAATCCAATTTCACCATTCCGATGTTCAAGTAAAGCTTCGTCCATATCCTTCCGCTTCCAGTTACTGTACCATCTTTTAGTCGTACTGATTAGCTGAAACAAAAAAATTTTAGTTAGTATATAATTTCCCTACCCTCATGAACCACGGACCTTGCCGTTGGTGGGGAGGCTTGCGTGCCTCAGCGATACAGATGGCCGTACCGTAATGCAACCACGGGTATCTGTGTAGAGGCCAGACAAACGTGTGGTTCCTGAAGAGGGGCAGCAGCCTTTTCAGTAGTTGCAGGGGCAACAGTCTGGATGATTGACTGATCTGGCCTTGCAACACTAACCAAAACGGCCTTGCTGTGCTGGTACTGCGAACGGCTGAAAGCAAGGGGAAACTACAGCCGTAATTTTTCCCGAGGGCATGCAGCTTTACTGTATGGTTAAATGATGATGGCGTCCTCTTGGTTAAAATATTCCGGAGGTAAAATAGTCCCCCATTCGGATCTCCGGATGGGGACTACTCAAGAGGACGTCGTTATCAGGAGAAAGAAAACTGGCGTTCTACGGATCGGAGCGTGGAATGTCAGATCCCTTAATCCGGCAGGTAGGTTAGGAAAAAAAAGGGAAATGGATAGGTTAAAGTTAGATATAGTGGGAATTAGTGAAGTTCGGTGGCAGCAGGAACAAGACTTTTGGTCAGGTGAATACAGGGTTATAAATACAAAATCAAATAGGGATAATGCAGGAGTAGGTTTAATAATTAATAAAAAAATGGGAGTGCGGGTAAGCTACTACAAACAGCATAGTGAACGTATTATTGTGGCCAAGATAGACACGAAGCCCACGCCTACTACAGTAGTACAAGTTTATATGCCAACTAGCTCTGCAGATGATGAAGAAATTGATGAAATGTATGATGAGATAAAAGAAATTATTCAGGGAGACGAAAATTTAATAGTCATGGGTGACTGGAATTCGAGAGTAGGAAAAGGGAGAGAAGGAAACATAGTGGGTGAATATGGATTGGGGGAGAGAAATGAAAGAGGAACCCGCCTGGTAGAATTTTGCACAGAGCATAACTTAATCATAGCTAACACTTGGTTCAAGAATCATAAAAGAAGGTTATATACATGGAAGAATCCTGGAGATACTAGAACGTATCAGATAGATTATACACTCCTGGAAATGGAAAAAAGAACACATTGACACCGGTGTGTCAGACCCACCATACTTGCTCCGGACACTGCGAGGGGGCTGTACGAGCAATGATCACACGCACGGCACAGCGGACACACCAGGAACCGCGGTGTTGGCCGTCGAATGGCGCTAGCTGCGCAGCATTTGTGCACCGCCGCCGTCAGTGTCAGCCAGTTTGCCGTGTCATACGGAGCTCCATCGCAGTCTTCAACACTGGTAGCATGCCGCGACAGCGTGGACGTGAACCGTATGTGCAGTTGACGGACTTTGAGCAAGGGCGTATAGTGGGCATGCGGGAGGCCGGATGGACGTACCGCCGAATTGCTCAACACGTGGGGCGTGAGGTCTCCACAGTACATCGATGTTGTCGCCAGTGGTCGGTGGAAGGTGCACGTGCCCGTCGACCTGGGACCGGACCGCAGCGACGCACGGATGCAGCAAATTAGGGACACTGTTGCTCCTGGGGTATCGGCGAGGACCATTCGCAACCGTCTCCATGAAGCTGGGCTACGGTCCCGCACACCGTTAGGCCGTCTTCCGCTCACGCCCCAACATCGTGCAGCCCGCCTCCAGTGGTGTCGCGACAGGCGTGAATGGAGGGACGAATGGAGACGTGTCGTCTTCAGCGATGAGAGTCGCTTCTGCCTTGGTGCCAATGATGGTCGCATGCGTGTTTGGCGCCGTGCAGGTGAGCGCCACAATCGGGACTGCATACGACCGAGGCACACAGGGCCAACACCCGGCATCATGGTGTGGGGAGCGATCTACTACACTGGCCGTACACCACTGGTGATCGTCGAGGGGACACTGAATAGTGCACGGTACATCCAAACCGTCATCGAACCCATCGTTCTACCATTCCTAGACCGGCAAGGGAACTTGCTGTTCCAACAGGACAATGCACGTCCGCATGTATCCCGTGCCATCCAACGTGCTCTAGAAGGTGTAAGTCAACTACCCTGGCCAGCAAGATCTCCGGATCTGTCCCCCATTGAGCATGTTTGGGACTGGATGAAGCGTCGTCTCACGCGGTCTGCACGTCCAGCACGAACGCTGGTCCAACTGAGGCGCCAGGTGGAAATGGCATGGCAAGCCGTTCCACAGGACTACATCCAGCATCTCTACGATCGTCTCCATGGGAGAATAGCAGCCTGCATTGCTGCGAAAGGTGGATATACACTGTACTAGTGCCGACATTGTGCATGCTCTGTTGTCTGTGTCTATGTGCCTGTGGTTCTGTCAGTGTGATCATGTGATGTATCTGACCCCAGGAATGTGTCAATAAAGTTTCCCCTTCCTGGGACAATGAATTCACGGTGTTCTTATTTCAATTTCCAGGAGTGTATAATGGTATGACAGAGATTTAGGAACCAGATTTTAAATTGTAAGACATTTCCAGGGGCAGTTGTGGACTATGACCACAATCTATTGGTTATGAACTGTAGATTAAAACTGAAGAAATGCAAAAAGGTGGCAATTTAAGGAGATGGGACCTGGATAAACTGACTAAACCAGAGGTTGTACAGAGTTTCAGGGAGAGCATGAGGGAACAATTGACAGGAATGGGGGAAAGAAATACAGTAGAAGAAGACTGGGTAGCTCAGGGATGAAGTAGTGAAGGCAGCAGAGGATCAAGTGGGTAAAAAGACGAGGGCTAGTATAAATCCTTGGGTAACAGAAGAAATATTGAATTTAATTGATGAAAGGAGAAAATATATAAATGCAGTAAATGAAGCAGGCAAAAGGGAATACAAACGTCTCAAAAATGAGATCGACAGGAAGTGCAAAATGGCTAAGCAGAGATGGCTAGAGGACAAATGTAAGGATGTAGAGGCTTATCTCACTAGGGGTAAGATAGACACTGCCTACAGGAAAATTAGAGAGACCTTTGGATAAAAGAGAGCCACTTGTATGAATATCAGGAGCTCAGATGGAAACCCAGTTCTAAGCAAAGAAGGGAAAGCAGAAAGGTGGAAGGAGTATATAGAGGGTCTATGCAAGGGCGATGTACTTGAGGACAATATTATGGAAATGGAAGAGGATGTAGATGAAGATTAAATGGGAGATACGATACTGCGTGAAGAGTTTGACAAAGCACTGAAAGACCTGAGTCGAAACAAGGCCCCGGGAGTAGACAACATTCCATTGGAACTACTGACAGCCTTGGGAGAGCCAGTCCTGACAAAACTCTACCATCTGGTGAGCAAGATGTATGAGACAGGCGAAATACCCTCAGACTTCAAGAAGAATATAATACGTCCAATCCCAAAGAAAGCAGGTGTTGACAGATGTGAAAATGACCGAACTATCAGTTTAATAAGTCACAGCTGCAAAATACTAATGCGAATTCTTTACAGACGAATGGAAAAACTGGTAGAAGCCGACCTCGTTGAAGATCAGTTTGGATTCCGCAGAAATGTTGGAACACGTGAGGCAATACTGACCCTACGACTTATCTTAGAAAATAGATTAAGGAAAGGCAAACCTACACTTATAGCATTTGTAGAAAGCTTTTGACAATGTTGACTGGAATACTCTCAAATTCTGAAGGTGGCAGGGGTAAAATACAGGGAGCGAAAGGCTATTTACAGTTTGTACAGAAAGCAGATGGCAGTTATAAGAGTCGAGGGACATGAAAGGGAAGCAGTGGTTGGGAAGGGAGTGAGACAGGTTTGTAGCCTTTCCCCGATGTTATTCAATCTGTATATTGAGCAAGCAGTAAAGGAAACAAAAGAAAAATTCGGAGTAGGTATTAAAGTCCATGGAGAAGAAATAAAAACTTTGAGGTTCGCCGATGACATTGTAATTCTGTCAGATACAGCAAAGGACTTGGAAGAGCAGTTGAACGGAATGGACAGTGTCTTGAAAGGAGGATATAAGATGAACATCAACAAAAGCTAAACGAGGATAATGGAATGTTGTCGAATTAAGTCGGGTGATACTGATGGAATTAGATTAGGAAATAAGACACTTAAAGTAGTAAAGGAGTTTTGCTATTTGGGGAGCAAAATAACTGATGATGGTCGAAGTAGAGAGGATATAAAATGTAGACTGGTAATGGCAAGGAAAGCGTTTCTGAAGAAGAGAAATTTGTTAACATCGAGTATAGATTTAAGTGTCAGGAAGTCGTTTTTGAAAGTATTTGTATGGAGTGTAGCCATGTATGGAAGTGAAACATGGACGATAAATAGTTTAGACAAAAAGAGAATAGAAGCTTTCGAAATGTGGTGCTACAGAAGAATGCTGAAGATTAGATGGCTAGATCACATAACTAATGAGAAGGTATTAACCAGAACTGAGGAGAAGAGAAATTCGTGGGACAACTTGACAAGAAGAAGGGACCGGTTGGTAGGACATGTTCTGAGGCATCAAGGGATCACAAATTTAGCACTGGAGGGCAGCGTGGAGGGTAAAAATCGTAGAGGGAGACCAAGAGATGAATACACTAAGCATATTCAGAAGGATGTAGGTTGCAGTAAGTATTGGGAGATGAAGAAGCTTGCACAGGATAGAGTAGCGTGGAGAGCTGCATCAAACCAGTCTCAGGACTGAAGACAACAACAGCAACATGTAATTTCCATCAACGCCTAGGTCGTACCGGTGCGATTAACGAATTCTCAACAGGGACGACTTAGACTTTGAGACCCCTTCCGTTTCAAACCAAAACTATAGGCGTAACCTCAAAATTTTCTACCATCTGATTATGCTTTAAAGAATGGCAGAGTACCACGAAAACAGACATGATTGAACTGTGGCGGGACTGCTGTCGTTGCCTTTCGAATTCCTGGCGCCACTAGCTCGATCTGTCTTATGATGACCCTTTGGTTTGAGGCCACCAATGTCTTTACTCGAGGTTGTTGATGGGCATGTTGCGGCGTGGCGAATGGGGGAGTGGTAACGGAGCGAGGAGGACGGTGTGAGAGGTCAGCCCGGCGTGAGGCGAGCACTGGCGCAAGCCTCTTAGGCACGGAGTCCGGCGAGTGGTTGCTGGGAATATTTGTGGGCCGATTTGAATCCGTGGCTGACTTTGTGCTATCTCTGTGGATAGCTTAGCCAGCCAGCTCTGGGACGTGGCACGTCGATTAGAGAGTTGAAGCCAGTCCGCTGTGCTGTATTCTGGCCCCCTTTGGAACCGGCAAGCTTCATCTTCGATTCGTGAACTCCAGTTAAGTTTTGGATTTCGAGGTCTTAAACTGTTATTTTCTTGTTGACACCTATTGGTCTGTTGCCATCATTGCGATTTCTTAGCTGATCTATTTCACCACCAGTTGGTTCCTTGACGACCAGATGCCGGATTATATATACCGTCGGTAATTGCAGACGTCGTCGCTCTGTCAACTATATTGGCTTAGGAGGTGCCTGCGTCTCAAAATTTGCAATTGCTGAGGTTGAGTAATTGGGTTTGGCAGCCTAGTTTTCTTTCGGGCGTTTCGCCGTCGTAGAGGCGGTATCTTGCAGTGACGCGTGTATACAGTTTGGCTGGTTACCCTTGCTGTAACGTAATTAACATTGCTGCGTTAATATTTCTTTTGCCGGTCTGTACCCAATGAGAAGGGCCTTGGAAGGCTTGTCCTCTCGTTGTAAGCTTTATTGGCCTTCCCATATGGTATAGTCTTGTGCTCCTTGCGTATAAGCCTTCTGGTGCACCCCTTGTGAGGAAGCAATTCAAACTCTTGGTTATTTAACTGAAGCTGTTATTAAAGAAGTCATGCCTGTTTTCAATTTCGTAATTTTACTTAACTGAAGCTGTTATTACTGAATGCCTGCCTGTTCCCTTTTAAGTTAATAGCTATTTGGGTTTGTTGAAACTCTTAATGATCAAGGCCTATCTCTTTTTATTGCTCCATTATTGAGATCTGATATCTTACTCAGCCTGTTCCAGAGGTATTAATGTCAATAAGGAAGTGACGGGAAACAACCTATGACGGTACATGGGCCCTGACCTTTCGCCTTACATCCCTTTATCCATAATTGTAGGTTTCAATTACACAAAACAACTATTTTATCATCATATTCTTCTCTGAAATTGTTTAGAGAATGTTATGAACACAATGAAACAAATTTACTTGTTAATTATTTTTTTGTCTCGGCAGCCAGCGGACCGCTAACTTGGTTTTGCTTATTCACGCGACTGTTTAGTTCAGTTTCACACCATTTGACGTTGCATTTTATAAACATGGGGTCAGATATCATTGGGATACGACTTACGCTGTAGTACGACTAACGCAACTTTATCCTAATTGAACACTGCTCTGCATGTGTCTGTCGGTTGTATGAAATGAGTAAATGTAACGTAAACTTCGTACACAGGCCCTGCCAATGGCGTCACTGGTTGGTGCATGAATGGACGTGGTGTCAGCACACCATTCCCCCCGGCAGTTGTCAGTTTCCAAAACCTAGAGTCGCTACTACTCGCTTAAGTAGCTTCTCAATTAGCATCCAGACCTTCCACAGAGGAAAAATCCGTGACAGTAGCGGGAATCGAACCCGGCTCCAGCACACGGCAATCAAAAGTTGGCCACTCAGCTATGGCGGGGGACGTATGTAATCAGTTGTTCCAGGACCGTTTTTCGGAACGGACTTGCAACACATGCAAATTCATCGCATTCAAATTACTCACTCTCAATCTGCATCATTAAATGATCTTAAATGCATTATTGATCGTTAATCGCAATAGTAAAAAAATATATTTGCATGCTACTGGGAGTAAGGAAATGCTTTGGAAGAAAACTGGACGACACGGCCAGTGAACCGAAGGTTGGTATGGCCGTGCGCCATGTTCTTACACTTCTTCGGAGAACGGACCACACTGGGTGGCGGACACACAATGGCTAGGAGCCGCCAGGGCCACCTCTGACGTCCTGTGGCGCCACCGGGTGCATTCTGCAACAGGGAGAGCTTCCTGTAGCGACCACCTGCGGAAACGAGTTGTAAGATGCGGTCAGAGAGCGCTATTGTCTGCGGAACATGGAAACCACTTTTGGCATGGACACCAGAAAGCAATACCGGGCAGATGGCAAGAAAACTCCGAATCTTTTAAAACCGTGGGTCGCAGCTGAACGTGCAGTTCTTACAACAAAAATTTTGTTTAAGAATATATGAAGGACGGACATTGGTTCATATGGAATTTTTTCCCAGAGTGACTGAGAGTACCATTTCTGCCACCAACAGCTGCAATACGGCGAGACGAGCTGCTTCAGCGTGAGAGTAAGGAAAGTCAAAACCGTTAAATCTTGAAGTTGCACTCTATCAATCTATCTTGTAAGTCATCTTTGCCAAACAAGGGCAAAAGCCTGATAGTGCCTAGGACTATTTGTAACAGCGAGTGAATCGTAGTAACCATCGTCCCGGTAATTTGGTAGCTCCACGGAGTGCAATCACCGATGATTGCTTCAGCTAGAAGTGATATACATGCAGACTCTAGTAATGGGAAAAGCTGAACGGTTTAGACGGCTACGCGCTCATTAAAACATATTTTCTGCATGCTTTGAATATTTTAGTGAGTAGTTTTTCATATATTTACAAAAACAAGCACCACGAAGGAACTGTCGGAACGGGACGGAATTACTAGATGTGATGTCCATGTACAGACAAACAAATGGTTACAATTTCAGAAAATTGGATGATTTATTTCACAGAAAGAACTTCACAAACTGAGCAAGTCACTAACACGTTGGTCCACCTCTGGCCATTATGCAGGCAGTTATCCGGCTTGGCATTGATCGAGAGATTTATTGGATGTCCTCCTGAGTGATATCCTTCCAGATTCTGCCCAGTTACGCATCAGATCGTCAAAATTCCTAGCAGTTTGGAGGGCCCTGGCCACATGCTCCAAACGTTGTCCATTGGAGAGAGCTCCAGCGGCATTACCGGCCAAGGTAGGATTTGGCAAGCACGGAGACAAGCAGTAGAAGCTCTCTCCGTCTGCGGGTAGGCATTGTCTTGCTGAGATGTACGCCGAGGATGACTTGCCGTGAAGGACAATAAAACGGTGCGTCGAATATCGTCGACGTACCGCTGTGCTTTAAGGCTGCCGCGGACGACAACCAGAGGGGTCCTGCTATGAATAAAATGACGTACCAAACCACCACTCCTGGCTGTTGAGCCGTATGGCGGGCGACAGTATGGTTAGTATCCGACCGCTGTCTGTGACGCCTCCAGATATGTCTTCGCCCTAGAATATCATTGACTGCAGTAGAATTGTGATGAAATCTTCTCGGGTGATCAGCCGAGTGATGGCGTCGTATTGTCGCAACGTTTCGATGAGTTTCGTACCCATCATCCTCAAGCGAGAATGATGGTACGAAACTCATCGAAACGTTGCGACAAGACGACGCCACCACTCGGCTGATAACTCAAGAAGAGTTCATCACTGGAATACGCCAAGAAAGCCTACAATCCATTGAAGAAGAATTATCAATAATGAATCCGATCTCGGATTTAGCCCAGATGAACAACAAAGACATGTCTGTAGTCAACGGTGGGATACCAACATGATTATCGGTCTACAGCAGCTTGGTACTCACTATGAAAAGAATCAACTCGGACACAATCCTAATAAAATGCAAGTGTGTTCATTCCACCTGAAACATAAACAAGCTGACAGGAAACTTAAAATATTCTCGAATTAAGTTGCACTCGAATGTTCCCACCCCAGGTATTTGGGTGTCACTCTCGACCGTACACTGACCTACAAGGAACATTGTCTGAAGCTGACCGAGAGAGGTGGCGCAGTGGTTAGACACTGGACTCGCATTCGGGAGGACGACGGTTCAATCCCGCGTCCGGTCATCCTGATTTAGGTTTTCCGTGATTTCCCTAAATCGCTCCAGGCAAATGCCGGGATGGTTCCTTTCAAAGGGCACGGCCGACTTCCTTCCCCGTCCTTCCCTAATCCGATGAGACCGATGACCTCGCTGTCTGGTCTCCTTCCCCGAAACAACCAACCAACCAACCATTGTCTGAAGCTGAAGCGGAAAGTATCCTCCAGAAACTGCCTTCTTCGGAAACTGGCGAGATCGAACTGGGGTACACATCCACAAACATTAAGGACCACAGCTCTTGCCTTATGCTGTTCTGCAGGAGAGTATGCTAGCCCAGTGTGGTACAATTCAGTACGTGCAAAGCAGGTTGATGTAGCCTTAAATGACAGCTGTAGGATTCTTACAAGCTGCCTAAGGCCAACCCCTATGGACAAAGTTCAATGTCTCGCTGGGATTGCTCCACGTGACATCAGAAGAGAGGTCGCCGCTAACATCGACAGGCATAAATCAAATACAGTGACCCCACATCCGCTCTTTGGACATCAACCTGTCAAGCCAAGATTGAAGTCCAGGAAGAGTTTCCTAACAACTTCACAGCCCTTATGATCAGCCGCGGCTACCCGACTCACCAAGTGGAAAGAAGGACGCCAACACCTGTCAAACTGGATGACACCACAAGAATCCCTGCCTGCCGCCTGCGCACATGGATAAGTGGGTCATCTGGAAGTCCTTGAACAGACTACGGACCGAAGTCGCTAGAACGAGGGACAATCTCTTTAAATGGAACTTCTAACTGTCAACACAACACCGTGCGAATGCGGTGAATTACAGACAACCCGGCATCTCTTCAAATGTATCTCATGCCCAGCCAGCTGTAGCATGAAGGACTTAACGTCTGCAGCACCCAATGCTATCAAAGCTGTCCAATTCTGGATGAATATTGTATAGTTTTCTTTGTATGTATTGTATATGTGTTCATTTTAGTGTACCTGTGGCACGAATAAAGAAGAAAGAATGGCCTGCCATACGGCTCGACACAGCACAACGATACGTCGACGATACTCTATGCCCCGCTTTGTTGCCTTAATGGCAGACCATCCTGAGCTTTCATTTCAGCAAGATAATGCCCGCCAGCACACAGTGAGAGTTTCTACTGTTTGTCTTCGTGATTGCTAAACCGTACCTAGGCCAGCAAGGTCGTCGGATCTCTTCGCAATTGAGAACGTTTTGGTGCATTATGTGCGGGGTCATACAAGCTGCTCAAGATTTTGATGTTCTAACACACCAATTCGACAGAGTCATGATTTCTCTCAGGTGGGCATTCAACAACTCTGTTAATCAATAACAAGGCGAGTAATTTTCTGCATAAGGTCCAGAAATAGACCAACGCGTTACTGACTTGCTCAATTTGTGAAGCTTTCTCTTGAAGAAATCAACCAGTTTTTCTGGAATTGTAATTGGTGTTGAACGGTTTAGACGGAATTGTAATTGGTGTGTCGTTTGTTTCCTCTTAGAGTTCCTTAACGTTGTTTTTTGCGGTCCGCCGGAAGGTACAAAAAGTAGAGATCCCACAAAACGTCATGGGAACGATTCGTAGAAATATTTAGAGAAGTGGGAGGAACGAATGCAGACCTGCGTGAATGAATACGTAGTTTTGAAGCCCACCATTGCTATCTGAGAACAAATTTATGTCGTCAGTCCGGTCCTTTTACGTCAGGTCTAGTACATCACTTTTTTCCGGCGGGGTGCAAGAAAATGTTTGCAGTAAATTGTTAGCCTACTGGCAGCGAACTGATCGCTTTCCAAGAAACGTGCCACTTGGTAAAGATACGGTTGATGGCTGAAAAACAATCACGCGTTACAACGCCAAGACAAATACGGTGACGAAAATGGGATGCGTTACATTGGTAACTGTTGATGGGAGGCTGAACTCTCATCAGTGTGTGCTAAGAATGCTACACGCTATTGTTATGTTCTTCAGGACCATGGTAATATATTTAATCGGGACGCTGCAGTTCACGATTTGAGAAGTAGCCCCAGTGTACTATAGTCCCTAGAGGAGCGAAGCGTTCCTAATGACAGGAAAAAGCAAATGTTATCCCCTTTCTCAAGAATGTGCACAGAACAGTAGACCTATATTTCTGACGCGGTCTGTTCTAGCCTTCTGGAACACGTTGTATGCTCGCGTGCTGACATTCCTGGAGACTGAAAACCTCATCTGTAGGAATCGATATGGGTTCCGAAAACAACGAGCGTGTGAAACAGCTCGCTCTGTTCCTGCACGAGACCCCACAAAGCAGTAGAGACAGGCGCCCAGATGGATGTCGCTTTCATTGACTTCCGGAAGGCGTTCGATACTGCTCTACACTGCCGCCTAATGAACAAAATTCGAGCGTACAGAATATCAGACCAGCTGTGTAACTGGTTTGAAGATTCTGTAGCAAACAGAACACATCATGTCGTTATTGGTGTGAGTACAGATATTTTAATTAGTAACTGAGGACGTTGTACTCAATGACTTAATTCAGTATTGACTTCATTTTCAGTCTTCTAAATGTAACTATAAGGAGAAGTATGTTTTTAGATTGTGAGCCGTACTGCGGCTCGAGTTGGTGCATTTCAATCTAAGTAGAGAAACCTCCACCATTCTGATATCTCGCTATTCTAGAGTGACTTGGGTTCGTGTTGCTGCTCGTAGTGTGGCCGAGGCGAAGAGCAGCGAGTGGAGTGTTTGGGGAAGGCGGATCTCATTAGCTTTCCTCGACTTCTTATTACTATTTACTGCGTTGAACTTGTTACAGTTTAATTTCAACCAGCGGCCGGTTGGTGATTCTTCTACTCTGGTGGTAGTGGTTCCTTTCTCGTTCCGGGCGCTCTAAACACAGTATTCTGGGGACGTAGTGCAGAGCGCTGGTTCCGGCTTTGGCGTATTGTTCCATCGCTGCATTTGGTTTATCGGACGTCAGGTAATTTCAGCAAGATTATCATTAGTCATTCGTTAGGCTGCCACTATTCTGAATTGCCATCTTGTGAAGTGAATGCAACTCTTGGCTGCCTATCTCATCGCTCGCGAAAGTGTTTGTTGCTGGACCTCCTCAGAGGTCGATTCCTGGAGCACCGTCTGGATCAGTTGCTTGTTTTTTTAATTAACTTTTGCTACTGTATTTGCTGTTTTACAGCAAGTTTCAAAATTTTTATATTATTGTCGTTCCTGGCGTGTCAGGTCTTCTTCAGCCGTGATTGTGGTCATTTGCCTTAAAATTCAACTTTGGTATTTGTATTTTAGGGATAAGCCTTAAAACCTTATTTACTGCCATTCCTGGCGTCTGGTGCCTTTTGCTGTGCTTGTGGTGACTTACCGTAATATTTCAGTACCTGTAAGTTGTAAATTGCAGCGTGTTCTTAAACAATTCTTAATTATTGCCATTCTTGGCGTGTAAGGACTTCAGCCGTGACTGCGGTCGCTTGCCTTAAAATTCTAATTTGTATTTGTATTTACGCAGTAAGCCTTTAAAACCTTATTTACTGCTATTCCTGGAATCTCATGCCGTCTGCTGTGTTTGTGGCGACTTGCCTTGAATATTTCAATACCTGTAATTTGTAAGTTGCAGCGAGTTTTAAACAATTCTTAATTTATTGCCATTCCTGGCGTGTGAGGCCTTCTGCCCAGATCACAATGGCTTGCTTTTAAAACGTTATCTGTTGTACCTGTATTTAATGGTGATTTGCTAAATTGCAACTCACTGAAAACACTATTATTTACACTGTTGTTTATTCCTTCATTAATAACGTGTGGTATTTTTTATTTATTATTAAGTCTGGAATTACTGGTTTAAAATAAAATTGTGTAACGGTAAAAGGCAAACCAATAGTAACTGATTACGGCCCCGTCCACAGTCGTAACCGAATCCTGCCTTCCCTTGACTACCACCAGGTTTCAGGTTGGTTAATACCTTCAGGTGCATGTGGCAAGAGCAAGCCCTTAATGCTCACTTTCCCCTGAGCCGCGGGTCAGGTGTTATATGGATGCAAGGGTGCAAAACGTAGGGTGCAAAGCGTAGTCCACTTAGTGGCAAAGTTACGACGGTGCAGGAAACATCAGGTAAAAAATTATGTGATGTGTTTGTAGGAAGACTGTTAGATGCAGAGAAAAAAAACTAAAGCACCGAAGTGGGTACATTCATATCTGCCCTTGTACCCCTAACATACTGTGTATAAATGACCTAGTACATAACGCCAGAAGTTCGATGAGGATTTTCGCGGATGATGCTGTTGTCTACAGAGAAATACAAGGAGTCGCAATTGATCCTCAGCATAAACATATGGCATACACATCGACGAAAAATCCATTGTTGCATGAATGCACGACTTCAAAACAATCTCAGGAAGAAATTACATCTATAGAAGTCTAGAAATGAGCGGAGGTATCGATTTAAAATGGAACGACAACGTAAAGTTAATAGCGGCTAAGGTTGATGCCAGACTGAGATTCATTGGAAGAATGTCAGGAAATGTAGTCCATCGACAAAGGAAATAGCTTACGAAGTGCTCGTTCGACCGATACTCGAATATTGCTCGTCAGTCTGGGATTCCAACCAGATAGGGTTGACAGAGGTAATGGAGAAGATTCAAAGAAGAACGCGTTTCGTTGCAGGTTCATTTAATAAGCGCGACAATGTAACGGAGATGCTTAGCCAACCTTAATGGCAGAAGCTGCAAGAAAGGCATTTTGCTTCACGGTACGGGTTGCTTTTAAAATTCCGTGAGTGCACGTTCCTGTAAGAGGCAACCAATGGAGTGCTTCCTCCTAAGTGTATCTCGCGAAAAGACCATTAGGATAAAATTGGAGAGAGTAGAGCCCGCGCGGAGGCTTATCAGCAATTGCTCTTCACGTGAATCGTACACGACTGGACCAGTAAAATGGGGAAGATGTAGTGATACACAGCCATACACCAAAAGGTGGCTTGCCGAGTGTGGATGTAGAGGAATACACGGATTACTGAGTGGCTTGCCTAGTCCTGTGATTGTTCGCGTCTGAGATACGATGAGCAGGCGTAAACTATCATATTAGCCCCCAGCCAATCTTTGTGAACTGACACAGCGAATGTGTCAGGTATAGCAAGAAATTCCTGAAGATAAATACTCTGCTGGCGATCCTCTTAAAAGCTGTCATCGTAATCTGAAGGAACGCGAGTCATTTTTGTGAACCAGCATCCTGTTTCCTGCCGTAAAATATCACTTCAGTAGAACGCCAAACATTTCCGTCAGAAACCACAATTTGTATCTCTGAATTTTTTCATGCCATTGATCTCCTTTCTTAGAATCTGAAATTAAATTTTTTGAACTCATATTTGTCTTGATCACCTCTGCCAACGTCACAGTAGCTTCTTTGTCGAAGAGACCTCATTCCGTATCTCCCGACGGGCCACAAAAACTTTCTAGCGCCCCTGGCATTGTGCTCATATATCTGGATCTCCTTGATTCATTGTTACTGGTATCACAGTCCGCTCCCCTAAACGTAAATATATCGGACATTGTCCAATTGTATGCACTTCTTCCTGATAAAAGCTTTCCGTACCACTTTTAGTACTGGTTTATCGCTTCATTTCACCCTTCTCGCTTGTAGTTCACCGCAGTGTTATGCAAGGAAAAACCGACATCGACAGGATGTTAAACCCTAATCTTACCTCCTTCCTAAAGTTGAATAGAACCACTGACAGTGAACAAGTGAATCCTAGCCACTGTAAGGGTTCATCTACAGCTTTCTGTAGCACCATGGACGTTACTATCCAATGTCTTAACACAAGTTCTATTATCATAACCCTAGTTTTGTTAGTACTTTCTATATGTTTCTTTCTTCGCCGATTCTGCATAGAATATCCTCATTCCTTACTTTATCTGTTCCCCTATGTTTCAACATCCTTCTGTAGCATTCGTTTTTGCATAGTCCGTGATCCACTTCCATTCAATGCTGTGGTACAAACATACATTCTCAGACATTTCTTCCTCATATTAAGACTATGTTTGATAATAGTAGACTTCTTTTGGCGAGGAACGTGCTCTTTGCTTGTGCTAGCCTGCTTCTTATGTCTTCCTTGTTTCATTCGTCATGAGTTATTTTACTTCCAAAATAGCAGAATTCCTTAACTTTCTCTACTTCATGATACCAGTTTTGATGTTAAGTTTGCGCTGTGTTCATTTCTGCTACTCTCATTACTTTCGTCTTTCTTGGTTTACTCTCAATCCATATTCTGTTTTCATTACACTGTTCATTCCCCCAACATAATCTGTAATTTTTATTCACCCTCACTAATATCATTGATATCCTTTCCCCCTGAATTTTAATCCCACTTCTGAAGTTTTTATTTTCTTTGTCGAAGAGACCTCATTGCGATTTCCCGACGGGCCACAAAAACGTGCCAGTGCCCCTGACACAGTACTTATGTATCTGCATCTCCTTGATTCATTGTTACTGATATCACAGTTCGCTCCCACAAACGTAAATGTTCGGACATTGTCCAGTTGTCAACGTACAGAGTGAACTGTATGGATGAAGGACTACATTTTTGTCTTATACACTCTCAAATCCGAGCACTTCTTTCTTAACCTCCCATTCTTAATTTCGCCTCTTGGTTCACCTGTAATTCCCTATAGCTACACCTACTTCCTGACGAATTTCGAACGTCTTGTACGATTCTACATTGGCGAAACCCATTTCTAAGTCAACAAATCCCATGAACGTGTCTTGATTTACCTTAAGTCTTGCTTCCAGTATCAAGCGCAACATCACAAATGCCTCTCTGGTGCCTTCACATTTCCTAAAGCCAAACTGCCCATAATAACAGACACTCAGTTTTCTTTGGCATTCTTCGGTATATTATTCCGGTCAACGATTAGGATACATGAGCTACTGAGCTTATTGTGTGGTAGTTCTCGCACTTCCTTGCCTTTATATCTTCGGGACGGTATGGATAATACTTTTCCGAAATTCTGACGGTATGTCATCTATTTCATAGGTCCTACAAACATTTTAGCCTAGAGAATGAATAGTAACAAACAAACTGATCACTATACCGAGAACATTAATGCATATTTAATGGGTGGTTTTAGTACCTGGCTGTAATTCGGAATTAGTGGTCGCCAAATAGGAAATGAAAAAGAAGCTGAAGAACTTTCGTTATCTGCGATTGCGATGTTTTTTCTTAACCTCGGAATGGAATAAACATTAAAGGATACTTGATCACTACGGAGGACATAGTAATAGTCATACCTGACGTAGAGAAGCAGCTGAAAGAGTTGAAAAGAAAAAAGTCGTCAGTTGAGGATGGAATCCCAATTCGGTTTTACAGAGAATACTCTACGACACCAGCTCCTTACTTAGCCTGCATTTATCGGGAATCTCTCTGCCAGCGAAAAGTCTCAAGCGACTGGAAATAAAGTACAGATGACTCCCTTACATAAGGAGGATAAAAGAATGAACTTACAAAATTACAGATGAATATCCTTAACATGAGTTCACTGCAGAGGTCTTGAACACATTCTCAGTTCAATTACAATAAATTTTCTTGAGACAGAAAAGCTTCTATAGACAAATCAGCGTGGATTTAGAAAGCATCGCTCGTACGAAATTTAGCTTGCCCATTTCTCACATGATATGCTGCGAACCATGAATGAAGGGCGAGAAGCAGATCACATATTCCTAAATTTCTGGAATGCGTCTGACACAGTGTTCCACTGCAGACAGTTAACGAAGGTCTGGGCGTACGGGATAGGTTTCCTCACATGAGAGTGACTCGATGACTTTTCAAGTAAAGAGCGCTGTCGTGGGCGGCGAGTGCTCACCAGAGACAAGGGCACCGTCAGGAGTATACCTGGAAAATGTGAGAGGATCACATGTATTTTTTATACTGGGTGATCGGAAATTCCCATTACATAATTCCAGGACTCGTAGAGCTGAGTGAGTACATAAGAGTTTGAACAGGAATCCGAATCCGGAAACGAATCGTTTCAGTTCAGATGTTCAACACATCCACTTCTGCTTGAGAGGAACTGAATTAGGCGTGACGCAGTGCAATTGTTAGGTAACAATTCGAAAGGAAACATAACTAAATATCCATTTACGACTTGAGCGGATTTGTTTTGATTGACACTTAAGCATTGCGTGTGTACGTTATTCCAAAACAGAAAAGAACCAAGAACAGTACTGATGTATTACAACATCAGGTGAACGTCTGACACAGTACAAGTCATCCTTTCTGCCGTATTGGTTACCAGGACAAGCAACTTTGAGACTTTTCTCTTTCCTTTAGCAGATGAGGGCGCGTTACACATCTGAATTCAAACCGTTGTAGAACGGAAACGGCATGTTTCCGGGCAAGGATTCCTATTCAGAATATAACGTACTCATTCCCCTCTTCAAATCCTAGAAGTATGTAGCGTGAATTTCTGAACACCCTGTATGGGCTGACGGGCAGGGTGAACAGCAATCGCCGGCCGTTGTGGCAGAGCAGTTATAGGCTTCAGTCCGGAACCGCGCGACTGCTACGGTCGCAGGTTCGAATCCTGCCTCGGGCATGGATGTGTTTGATGTCCTTAGGTTAGTTAGGTTTAAGTAGTTCTAAGTTCTAGGGGACTGATGACCTCAGATGTTAAGTCCCATAGTGCTCGGAGGCATGAACAGCAATCAGGGACTGTTTTCTGATGACGCTATGGTGTACGGGAAAGTGTTGTCGCCGAGTGCCTGCAGGAGGATACTTGAGGACTTAGAGAGAATGTGTATTTGGTGTGATGAAAGGCAGCTTGCTACAAATGTAGAAAAATGTAAGCTAAAGCAGATGAGTACGGGAAAAATCCCGTACTTTTCTAATACAGTATTCAGTAGTGTCATGCTTGACACAGTCAAGTCGATTAAATATGAAATGGAACGAGCCCTTACGGTAGTCTTCGGTTATCGGGAGGATTTTTGGAAAGTGCAACTTGTCTATAAAGAAGGCGTACAGGGCACTGATGCGATCAATTATTGAGTACTATTAGTGTTGGGGATCCGTACCAGGCAAGATTAAAGGAAGACATTGAAGGAATTCAGAGGCAGACTGCTGGATTTGTTACCGATAGGTTCGAACAAGACGCAAATATTATGGAGATGCTTCGTGAAATCTGGTGGGAATCCCTGGAGGGGAGAAAAATTAGTGAACCGACATCCGCAACCATCTGCCGCCAACGTACATTTCGCTTAAGAATGGCGAATGTAAGATAAGAGAAATTAGGGCTCGCATGGAGACGCATAGTCCTTTTACCCTCACTCCATTTGCGAGTGGAATAGGGAAGGGAATGAGTAGTAGTGGACACGCCACTGACAGTACGGTGGCTTGCACTGCAAGTGTATAAAGATCTTTAACGCACTATGGAAGACCTGTTGTAGTAAAGTACGCCATTGCAACAAAGAACAGGGAAGAAATATAGGCAAGGATCGGCTTGAACTAGAAGTGGATGCGCCTCGGCAGTTTCTCGAGCAGCTGGTGTCCTCTGAGAGAGCCGCCGACCCTAGCCTGAGCCGGTCCGAGTTGAGTGGCCGCCTTGATTCTGTGCCACGGCCGCTCCACGCTCCGCTGCCCCACAAACGGCGCTCCCCGACAGCTCAACAGCTGAGCGCGCCGACACGGCGACTGCCACGTTCTTCACAGGCATTTCTGGCTGGCATTAATTAGCTGCGAACAAACCTCTCTGGCAGAACGAACCTCTCCTCCCCCCCCCCCCCCCGCCCTCCCACCCCCAGCTGCTACCACCCTCGCGTCTTATCTCTTCCCAGTTCGCAGTCGTCACCACCGAAAAAGTCTCCGGCTCTAGTTTATTCATAAACTGCTGACGTTGGCGAATAACGAGAAGAGCTTCTTTTAATCCGGCCGTCTCCGCACCCCCTTCACTAAAACCGGAGCGGAAAATTCCTGCTGCAGACCGTTCCAAAGCTGCCACCTGCGCTGCTTGGCAAACGCAGCTCCCACCCGCCAGACACGGTCCATCAGACAGCAGCCGACTTCTGGTGCCATCTGGACGCCTCTTCAGGACAGTTAGCGTAGAGCCGAGTTCGGCGAACTCTGGCTATAGCCGCTGCCAAACACGTGTACTTCTCATCGCTAGGTTTGGTTGGATGTCATCCGTAATATTAGCTCCTTCCTTTTTCCCCCTTTCTTTCGTACGCCACCTCTCCATTCCTCTCTTGCGTTCTTATCCGCATTGGCAGTCCACACAGCTTCTCTCCTCCCTAGCGTTTATGCCGCCGTACAGTGTCCGCTGTTTCTGTGATTTACTTAATTAATTTTCGTTATCCTAACTCTGCAATCAAATGCCCTTTTTGTCGCTACGGTCGTCAGTTAACGTGAAAGTATGCCCACACGAAGCCCTTTTCCTCATGGGTAAGCGCAATGCATGGCTACGAAAGCTCTTGCGCAAAATTCAGAGGAAAGAACGCACTGTACGCCCGCGTCCGTCGGGCTCACACACTGCCTCATGCTTCGAGCAGTCTTCCACCAATTTCCTTGGGTGCCTTGTCACGGTCCGTCGGAGGTTCGAGTGCTCCCGCGAGCATGAGTGTGTGTGTTGTCCATAGCGTAAGTTAGTTTAAGTTAGATTAAGTAGTGTATAGGCTCAGGGAACGATGATCTCAGCAGTTTGGTCCCATAAGACCTTACCACAAATTTCCAAACTAATTTTCTCGTTGACTTCGTGATCCGTTTATTGTGATGCAATGAGGAAAGCGCGAATTTTGCTATGGCTAAACAGTATTTAAATAATATATCTACTCTAAAGTTACCATTCTGTGCAAGATCTTAATGGAAGTGGTATGCTTTTGCCTTCTTCCGATCTATTATCAAATGTCAAGTGTGTACCTGTGGCATTTGGACGACAGTGATAAGTGTTGGTACAGTAAAAATGGAAATGCCGGGTAGACCGTTCGCCTGGTGCAAGTCTTTCGAGTTGACGCCAGGTCGGCGATTTGCGTGTCGATGGGGAGCAAATGATGATGACAAGGACAGCACAACACCCAGTCCCTGAGCGGAGAAAATCTCCGACCCAGCCGGGAATCGAACCGGGCCCGTTAGTCATGACATTTCGTCATGCTGACCACTTAGCTACCAGGGGCAGACTGCTGGTAGAGTGAAGTGTAGCGGTTGTGTTCCCATACGACGCGTGTGAGAAAAGTATTGAGACTGATTTTTATCAAAGTTTTTATTTTTTCAAATACCAATATTGTCTCCGTCAAAGTAGTTCCCTTCGGTAACTGTATACAGACGGAGTCATTGTTCCCAATCTCGGTAGCAGCACTGAAAGGCTTCAACTGGTAGGGCCTTTAACACATCGGTCACATTCTTTTGAATGATCTTCAGAATCCCAAAATGACATCCTTTTAGGCCGGCCGAGATGGCCGAGCGGTTCTAGACGCTACAGTCTGGAACCGCGCGACTGCTACGGTCGCAGGTTCGAATCCTGCCTCGGGCATGGATGTGTGTGATGTCCTTAGGTTAGTTAGGTTTAAGTAGTTCTAAGTTCTAGGGGACTGATGAACTCAGAAGTTAAGTCCCGTAGTGCCCAGAGCCATTTGAACCATTTTTTGACATGCTTTTAAGACGTTTTTCCATTTCGAGAGAAGAAAAAAGTCACAAGGACTCAGATAAGCTGAACAGGGGGAATGTAGAACAGCAGGAATGCCTTTTGAGGTCAAAATTTCCGTGACAGAAGTGGCCGTGTGATATGGATCGTTGTCATGATGCAGCATACATGTGCAAAACGTCGGTCAAAATTTGATGTACCGTGAAAATGCTTAACAGGTCACCCATCATCGTTACTGCTAAACATCGGTCTTATCTCACAAGACGGTTCCGTCGATTTTTGAAGTTGAGGGTCTCTTTGAGCGAGGTTCATCTGAAAATGTTTTCGGCATTCCGAAAATGTTTTCAGCCAGCGAAAAACTTGTGCACTTGATAAGGGGTGTTCCCCATAGGCCTGTCTCATTGTTTCAAAGGTCACACTCGTGGATTCCCCAAGTTTAACACAAAATTTGATGGCATAACGTTGCTATAAATTCCGATGTTACATTTTCGTAACACACCACTGAAGGCCCCTCAAAAATCACTTGATGGCTGTACGGAGCTGAAACTCGGACTAAACATCTGGAAGGGATGAACACACCTGCCTACACGAGTAGAACAACACAGCGTTGCTAGATCGCTCGCATTGTTGTCACTGTCGTTATTTTTCTCATACGCGTCGTATATGAAGGGAGGAGGTGAAACCTGGAGCCTGCACACACCCTACTCCTCTCGAATAGCACCACGGGGGTTGCCTAGTGTATCGCCCCATCCAACGGACGAATCACAGTCAACAGTGTCATATGCCCTCACTGCATGAGATACTGCGGAGAGGTTTAGATATTTAATCCAATACGTTGGCGCGAACACCAGTGATCGGGAACTTTGTGGCACCACTTCTCTCCCGTTTCCAGCCAAATGTGAAAATTTTTCACCATCGGCATTCGAACCGGTGTACCTCAGTGTCGAGCACCACAGCACAGGCGGATAGCAGCGACCTCGGCTGCGGAAAACGGTAGCAGTGGTACTACACTGGTTTGCAACCCGTAAGAGCGAAAGTAACTTTCAGATTTTGTGTCGATGAAAATTGGACCATCCATAGAAGAACTGCTACAGCATGTTACCGAAGTGTTTTTTAGTAGGGTGAGTGATGACCAGGGATGGCAATTGCAATATTTCTAAATAAAATGTTTGTTTTGAACTAAACCTGGACTGATTTCCTGTCTTCAATTTCGTGTATCTGTTTGTTCTGAAGAATACAAGTGATATAATTACGGAAACGCTATCCGGTATAGATGAGTCGCCGGACTACTGTAGAACTGTATTTTATTTAACTTCCGCCAAAACGTAAAACTGTTTAATAAAAGACTGTCCTGTGTATTGCGCAGTACAATTAACAGTGCTATAATGCCTGACGTCACACTGCGTGACTTGCAATTCCAATACACAAGGTCAACAATATAAAAATGCTACATTAAAACACAAAAGGAATTTTGACGGAATAAATAATCCTAAATATTTATGTGAAAATGACCTGTAATTTTACGAACACAAACTGACTAAAAACAAATTTCCAAACACAGCATGATACACACACAACTGTAACACTGCACTGTAAGAGTAAATCTGCCTACATAAGAAATGTAGTTCGAAATGAACTTCACATAAACTCAACCGGATAATTATTTTGTGTTGACTCTAATGTAACATAGGGCCTAACAAATTTTCATAGCTTACCTGTAGCAGCGGAACCACGGTAGCGCTCGAAGAGATGAACATAAAGACACAGCGCACCAGCAAACCAGCAGAAAGGAAAGAAAGGCTTGCGCAGTGCAGTCCCTGGACCAATAAGCAGATTGAGCTTTGACTTTAGTCGTTGTGTTCCGCAGAGTGCGATGTGGCGACACACGTAACAAGGAAATACAGACATGTTCAAATTATTAGACTGAACAATTATTTTTTGATACTCTTTAAGTCTTCTGGCGTAAAAATGGGAGAGAAAAGAGTAATAATATAATTGTTTCAGTGGTTTGACTGATGCCATAAATTTCCCTCCCAAGCAACTCACAGATCACTGAATGTTCCACAGTTGGTAACATTTGTCATTTTCCCTCCAAATCGTATTCGTATTAGTTGTCTGTGTACCTACCTTAAAACTGTGTTTACTGCAACGTTTCTGTGGTGTACTTCAGCTTATTATTTATTCTATCAACTTCTTGCTACATTAACAAGACATTATATAGCTTGTGAACTTGCACATTTTTAGCTATGGGAATAAATCGTGGAGTTTCCGAAGAAAGTGAGCTTATGGGGAAGACAAAAGATGTTTCACGTCGGAAAGTTTCGGCTGTGGTAGCACTTCTTGCTGAAAATCGTTATACACAGCAAGAAATTGCTGACAGAATGAGAATATCACAGAAAACTTTCAGCAGAATCAAACTTTCAATTCAGAAAGGTGGTGAATACAAGCCAACCAGGAAAGGAAAACGTGGACGTAAAGGAAAAATCAGTCCTAGAACAATGAGAAGACTTACAAACATGGCAACAATCAACCGTAAACTTACTTCTACAGACATGAGCCATCAGCTGAAAGGTTTGGGTGTTGGAGTTTCACCTGTGACAGTGAGTAGGAGGCTGTTTGAATGTGGTTTAAAGGCACGCCGACCTAGGAAAAAGCAGAAAATCACACCTGAAATGAAAACCGAACGTTTGCAGTGGGCTAAACAACTTCAGGGGTGAACAAGTGAGGACTGGGCTAAAGTATGTGCAATAATATGGTAAATTAAGCGGGTCTGATCTCTAAAGTTAGGAGTTTTGGCTTGAAATTGTGATGTCTTATTGATACTAAAGAAATGCACATCTGAATTTTGGGACTGTTGAGGTTTCCTATGCTACTGTTCCAACTTTTCTAACTGGCAAATTTGTCAACACGCTTCAGGTATGCCTCAGTGATGAATCTCTATTCATTGTGATGGAAGAAAGCAGCCAGTGTGTTCGACAGGGACCAGAGAACAGTACAAAGCTAAGCATGTGCGGCAATGTGTGAATAACTTCCGTTATGGTCTGGATTTTGATGTCCGTGAAAGGTCCTTGCAGATTACACATTGTTGAAGGGACAATGAGGCAAGAACAACACAAAGAAATCCTTGAAAAGGAACGTTTTCCCCAAATAAATGGTGGTGGTGGTTAGTGTTTAACGTCCCGTCGACAACGAGGTCATTAGAGACGGAGCGCAAGCTCGGGTTAGGGAAGGATTGGGAAGGAAAGCGGCCGTGCCCTTTCAAAGGAACCATCCCGGCATTTGCCTGAAACGATTTAGGGAAATCACGAAAAACCTAAATCAGGATGGCCGGAGACGGGATTGAACCGTCGTCCTCCCGAATGCCCCAAATAAATGAGTGGTTTCCTAATAAAGTGCCATTTTTATGCATGATGGGGCACCTTGCCACAAAGCCAAAAGTTTTTCCAAGTACTTGGAAGAAAAGCAACTGAAAGTGTTGCCCTGGCCAGGGAATAGCCCTGATATGAACCCAACTGAAAATTTATCGGATATTGTGGAACAGAGGATAAGGAAATTTGCAATAACCACCAAACAAGATCTAATGGAGAAACTAGAGGAAATCTGGTATCATGACAATGATATTAAAATGTCATGTAAAAAGTTAACAAAACTATGCTAAACAGGATACAAATGTTGGTGAGTGCAGCAACATCAGTACCTGGAAATCTTAACTTCTGAAATTAGCCTTTACCAAGTCATATTTCCAAAATAAATCATCCTCCGTTTCTTTATCTCTGTGCTCTTCAAGCTATTTCTAGATCGCTGAGGAGCGTGACCTAATGCTGAAGTAACAACAACGCTACTAGCGACGGAATATCGTATTTCCTGTACTCGCAACCTCTGTGGGGCAACACACTGACTATTGAAAAAATCTGTGTGAAAAATATCCAGTATACAGGTATGAAGTATGAAACATTGACTGAAAATAGAGCTTATACCAATTTTTTTGAGTACCAAAAATAAGCAAGAAACCTTACACAGTGCACACTGGCCAAAAATTTGGTAAGAGTTCTTGTGGTGGTGCATTCCATCGTCCAACAGCGCTGTTGACCCCTGCTGGGTAGTCAGTCGTTGGTGCAATATGTCTCACCAAATTCATCTGATGGGGAGATATCGGTCTTCTTGTGATGTTGTACACTATGCTCGATGGGACTTACGTTGGGGGAATGGACAGGTCAGTCCATTCGCTAAATATCCTCTCATTTGAAGAGCTCCTCCACCCGCGCTGTTCGATCCAGTCGCAATAACATTGACCGGTGAGTGTGCCGTGTTCAAAGATTTTGAGGTCAGTATCCCCATCCAACATAATGCCTCCCCACACAATAATACACCCATACTCATAAATTAAGGATAATGCTGATACATGGTGAAACAACGCTCTGGTGGGCGGTTTGCAGGTTTAATCACCTCGGGGTATGACCATGCGGTGCATTTGACCTGCGGTCGTCGCACGGTGGCGCTGGCAGCAGTCCACATACGCAGAGGTGTATTGGTGCATGTCAGAGTACGGTGCAGCGAGTAAGTGTGCAGACATTTTCAAACGTGCTAATGGTGACTGTGTGTTGAAAATGGCTCAAAGAACACATATTAATGGCGTTATGAGGGGTAGGGCACGAGGGCGGCTGGAGGCTGGTGAAACACAGCACAAAGTGTGATCTCAAATAATGGCAACGATTCCAGCAGACAGAAAATGTGTCCAGGCGCTACAGTACGGGACGTTCAAAGTGCACAACATCACAAGAAGACCGATACCTCACCATCAGTGCCCACAGACGGCCACGGAGTACTGCAGGTAACATTGCTCGGAACCTTGCCGCAGCCACTGGAACAGTTGTCTCCATACACACAGTCTACAAACGACTGAACAGACATGGTTTATTCTCCCAGAGACCTGCAAGGTTCATTCGACTGACCCCTGGTCACAGGAGAGCCCGTAAATCCTGGTGTCAAGAACACAGTACATGGTCATTGGAACAGTGGTCCAAGGTTACGTTTACGGACGAGTCCAGGTATAATCTGAACAGTGATTCTCGCCGGGTTTCCATCTGGCGTGAACCAGGAACCACATACCAACTCCTTAATGTCCTTGAAAGGGACCTGCATGGAGGTCGTGGTTTGATGGTGTGGGGTGGGATTATGATTCGTGGCCGGCCGAGGTGGCCGAGCGGTTCTAGGAGCTACAGTCTGGAACCGCGCGACCGGTACGGTCGCAGATTCGAATCCTGCCTCGGGCATGGATGTGTGCGATGTCCTTAGGTTAGTTAGGTTTAAGTAGTTCTAAGTTCTAGGGGACTGATTACCTCAGAAGTTAAGTCCCATAGTGCTCGTAGCCATTTGAACCAATATGATTGGTGTACGTACACCCCTACATGTCTTTGACAGAGGAACTGTAAAAGGTCACTTGTATCGGGACGTCGTTTTGCACCAGTATCTCGGTTTTTCAGTGGGTCCCACCTTCCTCCTGATGGATGATAACGCACCTCCCCACCGAGCTCCCATCGTGGAGGAGTACCTTGAAACAGAAGATATCAGGCGATTGGAGTGACCTGCCTGTTCTCCAGACCTAAACCCCATGGAGCACGTCTGGGATGCCCTCGGTCGACGTAACGCTGCACGTCTTCAAACCCCTACGACACTTCAGGAGCTCCGACAGGCACTGGTGCAACAATTGGAGGCTATACCCCAGCAGCTGCTCGACCACCTGATCCAGAGTATGCCAACCCGTTGTGCGGCCTGTGTACGTGTGCACGGTGATCATATCCCATATTGATGTCGGGGTACATGTGCAGGAAACAGTGGCTATTTGTAGCACATGTGTTTTGGGACGGTTTTCTCAACGTGTCACCAATACCGTGGACTTATGGAGATGTGTCGTGTGTGTTCCCTATGTGTCTATGCTATTAGCGCCAGTTTTGTGTAGTGCCACGTTGTGTGGCACCACATTCTGCAATTATCCTTAATTTATGAGCATGAGTGTACATGGACCATCAAAACGGTCATGTGGAGTCAACAGACATCAATTGCACATAAATCGCCTAAAACCGTAACCACAGCACAGTACAGAACGAAACACACATGGGCACCAGCTGCCCGTCGACGGCTAAACAGAGCAAGAGATTCCCATCGAAGCAGGCAAGCTATGCACTATGACACACGCCCTCTAATTCGAAAAAAATACCCACCCGTGCTTGTGCTGTCTGCAATGTAAGCGCAAGCGCAGAATTGACAGGAGAAAGACCTGGTGTGGATTCACCTTAAGGGAGGGAAGTAGTGCACGCTATCTGTGTACGAATCGTATAACCTTTGTTCTGTATGTTATTACATTTTAATTGTTTGCGTATCACACTTTTTGAGGTGGAGTTTGGGGCTGATTCAGCATTTACCTAAAAGAGCGTGGAAAATTACCTAAAACAGATTTGTTCCATCTCTCAGGCTTGGTGGTATAAAGACCAATGGTCATTAACAGATTGCGCGGATTCAGTGTGTCTCGCGCATCGCCCTGTATCGCGGTCTATCGCACTGAACGTTAGCCTACACGAGCAGTCTGACACGTCGTATGCTCTATATACAGGGTGTTTATAAATGAATATGGGGGTTTTAACACTTTATAATATTTATCATATTAAACTTACAGTTATAAATGATACGTCAAATGGAAGAGCAACTCAAACAGTTTTACCAAGAACCTTATAATGTTCAATGTGAGCACCATTTGTCACATGGTCACGCATCAAGTCTATAGCCGAGTTCTTCTCAAACGTCGATAAGTGTGTCTTCTGTGATTGTAGCAACAGCTACCAAGCGATATTTTCCTTTGGGGCTTCATCAAGGATCGTGTGTACGTGCCTCCGCTACCAGCAGACCTCCCTGAATTAAGAAACCGGATTGAAGCAGCTGTTGCTACAATCACTGAAGACACACTTATCAAGGTTTGGGAAGAACTTGGCTATAGACTTGATGTGGGCCGTGTGACAAATGGTGACATTGAACATTTATAAGGTTCTTGATAAAACTGTTTGAGTTGCTCTTTCATTTGACATATCATTTATAACTGTAAGTTTAATGTAATAAATATTATAAAGCGTTAAAACTCCGATATTCATTTATAAACATCCTATATTTTACGACGTAGAAGTACTGAGTCATTCTTTTTTCTTTCTAACTCGTCTATCGATTACAGGGAATAGAAATGACACAGGACGACTATTCATACACCATCCTACCTTTTCCATTTCCAAATGTTTCTGATTATTGCTTTCCTGGGACAAAAGCTGCCTCCTAAAACCTATCATGGCGCATTGCAGCAATACATCATTTCTCGTATCAGTTCCTCGCCCATCTGCATCTATCGTCCTCGTCTAGACAATGTTACCAGAAGCCGACAAAATCACGAAATCTTGCACATCAGCACACCATTAATAGTGAAGAGCATCGTATTGTTATCTGTATACGATGGAATTCTGAAAAGTAATGCCTCCGAATTTTATACGTGAAATCTGTCAAGGATTTTTAAATAAAACAAACGTCATTAACATTCTACATCTTTGTTCTTCATGTTTACATATTTGCAGCCATCTGCCGCTATAGGATTCCAAAATTGTAGCAAGTAACGTGGCGGTGTGTAACTTAACTATGTCGGTGCATGAGAAAAAGCGTTCTGTAACAGAGATTCGAATTCGAGGAGTTCGTCCACAGGTGGATAGCCCTCTCCTTCAGCATGACAATGTCAGACCATACAACAGCACTATGACATCTGCGACATCTGACGCCCTGGCTTCACTGTCATCGATCATCGACCATTGAGTCCCGACTTGGCCCCAAACAATTTTAATCTATTTTCAAAACTTAAATAACATCTTGTACGACTTCACTTTGATAGTGAGGGAGCAGAGGTAATGTTGTGGCTCCGTCAACATAGTCAAACGTTCTACGGTAACCATGTAGACAAACAAGTCGGTTTAAATAAATGTGTTCGTCGTCAGGGTGGCAACGTTGAGAAATAAATGTGTAGACATGAAGAAGAGACATGTAGAATGTTAACAGCGTTTATTTTATTTAAAAAGCTTTAAGAGTTTTCATATAAAAAAATTAGTAGGTCTCATTTTTCTTCACGCCCTCGTATATGTAAATTATATAGTTAATTACTTAATCAAGGGCCGAAGAGCGATAACATGACTGCTGTTGAGATGTTCCCTTCCGAAAATGACAATGTAAATAATGGATAAATATTTTCGTACGTTACAATTACACCCAGAACATATGGCCCAACGTAATGCAAATGCAGACAAAATGTAACGGCAAAGAATGAAAGAAAGATTAAAGAGTGGGAGTAAGATTCAGGTGAAAGAATATCAGTGACAAAATCCGCTGACGACACTGCTATTCTCAATGAAAGTGAGTAACTTGAGTGGGCTGGGCTAGTGAGGACAGTACGGCCTGTTCAAAAGTCTCTCCGCAGTGATGTATGATTGTTAGCTGCGCGTGCCGAATGCCGCAGTGAATATAACGAAATGAAACTCGGTGGAATGCAAGTTATTAATTTATTGAATATTCATTTTCACTTACAAATTTTCACATTAAATGTTGAACGTGTCCCCCTGTTGTTGAATACACAATTCAATTCGTCTAATCATGTTTCCAAACACAAGCTGTAACATTTCTTCCGTAACAGAAGCAATGAAAGCGGATATTGCAGTTTTCAGTTCGTCGATGGATTTTGGACAGTAATTATAGACAGCTGCTTTCGCTGCACCCCAGAAGAAAAAGTCAGGTGGCGTTAAGTCAGACGATCGTGGAGGCCTAAGTCCCTGTGAAATTATGCGATCACCAAAAACATCAGCAAGCAGTGACATTGAAACGCGAGCTGTATGCGCGGTTGCACCATCGTGTTGAAAATAACCGTTCAGTATTTCACTTAACGCAAGTTCTCCTATGAATGGGTACAGAATATCACTGCAGCATCGTTGTGCTTTATTGTTTCGTTGAAAAATATGGGACCCACAATCCGACGTCTAGAAATTGCAATCCGAACTCACATTTTCACAGAATGAAGTGGTTCCTCATGAATACACAATGGATTTGCAGTACTCCACATGCGAGAATTTTGCGAGTTCATGTATCCGAATAAATGAAACCACGCCTCATCAGTGAAAAACGTTTCATTAAGAATGTCTCTTCCATTTTGTTGAACGAAATTTTTGAACCATTGACAATAATGCAGTCTCTGGCCATGATCAGTATTTTTCAGTTCTTGCACGACTGTCACTTTGTATGGGAAAAGTTCTAATTATTTCCTTACAGCTGTGTGGGCCGTTATGACACTAACATCGATTTCCTGGACGAGTTTTCTCACTGTCTTGTTCGGACTCAAGGACATTTTATCGGAAGTATCCAGTAGTTTATCCTCAGACAAAACGCTAGGACGACCACTTCTCAGTGCATGTCAGTGAACCCGTACTTCGAAATTTGTTAATCAAATTTCGCACAGTAACGCGATGAGGGAGTGTTGTCTCCGGGAAAACTGAATTAAATGTTTGACGAACTGAAACTGTGCATTTACCGCCAGCTTTGAATACTTGTTCGAATAAAAACACACGTTCTTCAATGGTTAGCATTTTAACAGTGACAAAAACGAAACAAACGAACAAAGGAACTAAACTTAAACGTTCACGTCAACACGTAACAACCCACACCAACGATACTACTGACACTGGCTGAGATAAACGAAACAGTGAAATGTTGGGAGAGTCCACTTGGGAAGTAACCCAGGCAGGCGAACAAACATACGGCACGCGCCGCTAACAATCATACGGCACTGCGGAGACACTTTTTGAACGGCCCTTATACGGGCTAACAGTAAACCGAAAAACGCATATCTCTTGTTAGAATTGTAAGAAAAGGTACCGGCAGTGAGATTCGACCCACAGATCTCGCGCTAATGAAAGTAAGCCCTTACTCGCTTGGATCCAGACTCCTTGATTAACAGAGGTCATACAAAGTAAGGAAGCACGCCTAGAATTTTCAAACTCTATCTTAACGGTTGTGAGGTCCGTCTTCCACGTAACATACTTTGAAGTTCTGGTCGTTCCCTGCACACACTGCCGATATGAATGGAATCGGTGAGGGGAAAATTCTCTTTTGAGAAGCAAAAATAGTGTGCACCTTCAAAGAAGCTCCCTGCCTTCTACTGGAAATCTTGCCACGAAGACAGAGAGACATAAGATTTGACAGACGTAACATTTGCCTCAGTGACATTGAATCCATAATATTCTGCTGTGCGCAACACAAATTCAGTGGAAAGCTAGTACAGGGGCTTACCGACAATCACTCCTGCCACGTGCCTTTCGCGAATGGAACAGCGAAGGGGAGTTCAGTTAGTGGTAGCTGAAGTACCCTCCGCCACACAACGTAAGGTGGCTTGTGGACTGTTAATGTAGACACAGATGTCTTTGACCAATCCCAGAAGCGATTTTTGCTGGGGACAAAAAATTAAATAAAAATATACCACTTAACCAGATGTTCTCTTGCTGCTTGCCCTTTGCCTAGTCGCTTATTTCAGTGGATTTCACCATTTGCGACAAATGTAATCGTTACCCTGATTTTCCATTGGTCTCTGCTCTTCTTATACTAGTAGGTTAGTGAAGTGAATCACATGATCGTACGCCACCAGGCAACATTCAGTCTCGCGGTGGGCAGCTTATCAGTGTACGGCAAATGGCTTGCAACATGTGTAAGCATACAAAAAAGTTGTTCATGAATATACACCGTCTAGTTTCATTAATGTGGCCACCCGTCGAAAGCCTGAATAACCACCATCTGCACCGTGGACTGCTGCGAGATGTGTAGGAACATAGTTCGTTATGTTCTGGAAGGTACCGTCAGCAATGAGGAGCCATGCTGACTCCAGTGCCGTGGCCAGCTGCACTAAAATTCCCAGGTGAGGATCCATGGCGCGCACAGGCCGATCGAGGTGGTGCCACAGATTTTCGATTGGGTTTAAATCCAGGAAGTCTGGTGGCCCAGGGAGTGCGGCAAACTCACCCTGGTGTTCTTGGAACCACACACATTCCCTGCGAGCCTCGTGACACGTTGACTTGTTCTGCTTGTAGATGCCACCATGCTAAGGAAAAACAAACTCCTTATAGGGGTGGACATGGTCCCTACAGATATTTGCATATTTATGTCGATCCATTATGCCTTCCAGAAAGACGAGGTCATCTAGGAAATTCACGAAAACATTCCCCAGACTATAACGCTCCGACGACTGTAGTAAGGTGTTTGCTTTCAGACTTTCACGCCGTACATGCCAATGGCTATCTGTCCGTTGGAGCATAAAAGGTGATTGCCACGTGTGAGAACTTAGTGGACGGTTGCTGAAGTGGCGTTTGAATTCCAGCCTTCGTCACCGATGAACTGGAGTCACCGCGGGTGTATGAACCAAGCGCCTGCCGCGGAGGCTCATGCGAAGCAATGTTCGCTCAACGTTCGTTGAGGTGATGCTGTTGGTAGCCCCTTGTTTCATCTGGGCGGCCAGCTGCTGAACAGTTGCCCATACACATCATCGCAGCCGTCATTCTCATCTGCCTTCTATGGTCCGTGGTACACCACGGTTGCCTCTGCACCTGTTCTAGATAGCTCAGTTTCCGCATTACGACAACGACTACACTGTTTTTTGCGTCCCTCACCCATCCCTCCCCCTCCCGACATGCTTCGTATACCCTCCACTATTAATGCTGCCACCTGCCGTCTGTGAATGGTTATAATACGTTGACGTCAAACTTAGGCGGTAGTCACATTCAAAAAAATGGTTCAAATGGCTCTGATTACTATGGGACTTAACAGCTATAGTCATCAGTCCCCTAGAACTTAGAACTACTTAAACCTAACTAACCTAAGGACATCTCACAACACTCAGTCATCACGAGGCAGAGAAAATCCCTGACCCCCCCCCGGGTGGTGACATTAATGTGTACTGTCACACCTCATTAAAGGCTGAATTTTGCTAAATAAATTTAGCTACAGTTGTTTAGAGGTTCCCGAGGCCGGTGAAACGTGTCTCAAATGAAGCCGCATTTGAGAAATGACGTGGGGCGTCAAAAAATAGTACAGTACAAGTGAACTACAACAGTGGCTTAGTGACGTTCATCGATGATTCCGATCATTGAATCATGTGACATGGCAGAACGACGGGTTCGAAAGTGACAAACTGCTGTTTAAAGGCGAGCAGTTAAACAAATTAGAAACGCATAACAAATGACGAATCACGTTCTTGCGCTCGTGATCGCTTGCTGTTTAGAAGTCAGTGTTATATTGCACGATAGGGATGGAGAAACTGACCGGCTAAACGACACCGATATTTTATTTTTCGGAACTTGTTTGGTCTCAGTTATAACAGTTCTTTTTCATTGTTTACTAATAACCTGGTAAAGACACCAAAATATCAATTTGCAAAGCAGCAGTGCTAAAATTCTTGGTTTTCAAATAAAACTTTTTTAAAACATGTAGTGAAAGTCTGTCAGACAAAGAAGAGTTAAGCGAAACAAAAATTTGCGTAAGTGCAGCCATGCGTAAAGTGTTTAGTGAATTCGAAATCAAAGTGCTGCCTACCAACTTCACAGAAAATCCTAAGAAGTTTTATTCAAGGTAGTAAACAGACCCTCTCTGACCGTAATGGCTGTGAGACGGAGGGTGACAAAGAAAAGACCGAAATACTAAATGACTTTTCGCGAAACTGTTTCACAGAGGCAGATCGCACTGTTACAACTCTTCAATCGTCGCACAAGTGACAAATTGGCTGATGCCGAAATAAGTGACTACGGGATGGGAAACCAACTGAAATCGCTCTACACAGGGTGAGGCCGCCGGACCTGAGGGAATACCGATATGATTTTGCATAGGATACGCGAAAGAACTTGCCCCTCTGCTAGCAGCAGTGTACCGTAGGTCTTTGGAGGAGTGAAGTTCTCCTGATAACTGGAAAAAAGCAAAGGTCATTCCCGTTATCAAGAAGGGACGTCGAACGGACGTAGGAAAATATTGGCCTATATCTCCCCACTGCCGCCAGATGAACAAAATACGAGCGTACCGAATATCAGATCAACTATGTGACTGGATTGAAGAATTTATAGAAAACACAACACAGCATGTCAATCTGAACGGAGACACGCTTTCCGCTGTAAAAGTAACTTAGGGCGTGCCCCAGAGGAATGTTATGGGACCATTACTTTTCACCCAGTGTGTAAGTGACCTAGCAGATAACGTCGGAAGTAACTTGGGGCTCTTCGTGGATGATGCTATTGCATGCGGGGAAGTCGCGACAGTAGAAATTGGTTACTTCAGAGACCGGTTAAATTGAGCAGTTTTAACAGTCAGATCATGTGGAGAAGAAAAGAGCCGGTGTAATCGGAAACCGGTTTTTTAGGCGATAACCGCCATCCCTATTGCACGATGCCGCGAGGTAAATGCGAAGCCGCGCAGCTATCACACCCTGCAGCAGGCGTAAGCTTGCACACTTCCCGGAAGGAAACTGGCGCCAGCTGTCTGGAGCTGGTGGCTGCCGCTGGCGGTTAGAGTAGGGCAGGCAGAGGCGGGCTCACTGCTGGAGGCTTAACGGAGGCGGTCGGCTGCACTGACCTGAGTCACGGCCAGCCCAGGCGGCACCCCCCGCAGTCCCCCCCCCCCCCCCCCACACACACACACACACACACAGTCCCCCTACACACAAACCACGCGCGTGGGGGCTATTTCCGTAGCGTCAGCAGACACGCACTTGCAACCGATTGCACAACATTACTACAGTAACGTGCATTTTGGTCCCCTGTTCCCTTCCATTGTGCTCAAGGCTGTCTGTTTCTATCTCATTATCACGTTTTACCAACAATGCCGACTTTTTTTGTTACACAAGCTCGAAAAGCAAAGGTCCTGAGTTCGAGTCTCGGCCCGGCACACAGTTTTAATCTGCCAGGAAGTTTCATATCAGCGCACACTCGAGCTGTAGAGTTAAAATCTCATTCTGGAAACATCCTCCAGGCTGTGGCTAAGCCATGTCTCCGCAATATCCTTTCTTTCAAGAGTGCTAGTTCTGCAAGGTTCGCAGGAGAGCTTCTGTAAAGTTTGGAAGGTAGGAGACGAGGTACTGGCAGAAGTAAAGCTGTGAGTACCGAGCGTGAGTCGTGCTTCGGTAGCTCAGATGGTAGAGCACTTGCCTGCGAAAGGCAAAGGACCCGAGTTCGAGTCTCGGTCGGGCACACAGTTTTAATCTGCCAGGAAGTTTCATATCAGCGCACACTCCACTGCAGAGTGAAAATCTCATTCTGGAAACATCCCCCAGGCTTGGTTAAGCCATGTCTCCGCAGTATCCTTTCTTTCAGGAGTGCTAGTTCTGCAAGGTTCGCAGGAGAGCTTCTGTTAAGTTTGGAAGGTAGGACACGAGGTACTGGCAGAAGTAAGGCTGTGAGGACGGGGCGTGAGTCGTGCTTGGGTAGCTCAGATGGTAGAGCACTTGCCCGCGAAAGGCAAAGGTCCTGAGTTCGAGTCTTGGTCCGGCACACAGTTTTACTCTGCCAGGAAGTTTCAATTACGTTGACATATATGCACTTTCGAGGCTTTACCGAGTCTGTAACGACAGTAGCAGGAAACGTGACATGAGGATGAAATGCAATCTGTAAATGGTGATTAATTATTAAAATAAATTACAGAAATGTATCATAACTACACAACTTGCTATTAGCTCATAAACGCAAGTTATCATGAGCAAATCATTACAGAAATAGTTAGCGTTTTTGAAGCATGGGTACAACAGTGACGTTGCTCTGAGCTCAGTTTTCGTTTGAGACAGCACATGCTTCTTCTCAAGGTGGACGTGAAATAAACAAGAATACAGCCTTTTTGTTTGCACTGGACGAAATTCATACGTTTTTCGTCTAAAGCGTCGACTATAGAGTGAAACTTATTCCAGATGTCACTCCTCCTCTAACGGAACACACTGCAATTGCGTGCTTTGCATCAGTTACGTCTCGCCTTGCACCTCCCCCCCCCCCCCTCCCCCTCCACAGTCTCACAAAACACAGCTTCGTTTAAGGCCAATAATCGGTCATTTTGCCTTGTCAGTTCTACTTTACAGAAGCACGATCGTATACACATCTTCCGTACTAAAACGTCACCCCTGAAACATTCCCCAAATATAACTTGCAGTCAAGTCCACTTTTACTATGCTACCATTTAAATAGTAATAACAATAAAATCTGTAAAGCTTTTTAATATAATTATAATAAACTTTTAAATTAGCATAAGTTTTTAATCTTATAGTGATAGTTTTATTATTTCAGTGAAGAGTACATTGCTGTAATATAACGACCAAGAAACTGCTACTGAAAAAATATGGTGCTCGAAAACTTATGTCCAAAAATTTCAGACGTATATGTGTCATATGGTATAGCAACAGACACTAACGAATTTGATAGTGTTATAATTTACATCATATAAAACTCAAGTGTACACTCTCAGTTATCAATATGTCACTGTCTTCCAAACTACAGCTGTACAACCGTGTAAATGAGGGGAACAAAGATTCGTTCAGTTATTTTCGTCTATTTTCGAGAATTCACTTCATATAAACAGAGTGATTCTGCTACCCCTACGGATCCGTTTTATGGAATCCAGAACACCTTCACATACCAAGGTCTCGGTTTTTATGTTTTCTTGCTCGCTACATGCAAACTATAAGTCCTACAGGAAAATGAATGGGACCTTTTTCAAATTTAATGCAATTAAATTTTGTACTAGCATATGTTTTCAGAAGATGCCATAGCTTTCGCATTATTCAAAGAAAAAGTGGTTTTCAAACACGTTTTTCTTTAATAACTCGAAAACGTATCCCTTTACAAAATTTAACTACATTAAAATTCACACAAGCAGGTCTGTTCACCTTTTTCTAATAGTACGCGTGTAGCAAGCAAGAGAATATGAAAATCTCACTTGTGGTATTTGAAGGCGTTGCATGTTGCATAAAACTGACTGGTAGGGGCAGCTGAATCACACTGTATATATGCTAGTCTTCCCGTCTTCCCTTTCTGAACATACTGAGAGTTTTCAGTTCCACCTGCAAATTCACAGACTGTGTCGGGTTTTTTTGTTGGCAGCAGGTACTGTCAGCCAATGAGTGGTTGCCTCTTCCTCGATTGTGTGTTACCAATCAGGGGTCTCTGCCTTGTGATGACTGGGTGTTGTGTGATGTCCTTAGGTTAGTTAGGTTTAAGTAGTTCTACGTTCTAGGGGACTGATGACCATAGATGTTAAGTCCCATAGCGCTCAGAGCCATTTGAACCAATCAGGCAGGAAGGCCATTCGCATCAGAAGCACACAAACAACTGAGAAGTATCCTGTGGTAAACACAGCTAAAATTACTTGCTATTTTCGAGATTCTTAGTTTTCATACATCTATATTCTCCAAAAACAAATTGATGCATAAAAAAATATAAATCCCTTTATGAAAACATTTGGATCCACTGGTGCACGGCAACCAGCAGCCGCACAGCTGAGTTTTCAGCCATCTGCCACACTGATTCAAGAAAGATGTACTCTACATGATGGTAAGTGTCTGGACAACAATTACAGGACATTAATACGGGGTATGTCAACCTTTCACCGTTATGACAGCTTGAACTCCGCCGTGAACACTTTCAGCCATGTGTGTGAATGTCTGTGGAGGAATGACAGCCCATTCTTCCTCATCAAAACGTACTAGATGAAGTATTATTGTTGGACGCCAAGGTCTGCACCGAAATAGACGTTCAAAGACTTTCCATTGGGTTGAGACACGGACTTTGGCTAGGGCAATCTACAGAAAACTGCAGCACAGACGCTGCTTTTAGACTGCCTGCACTGTCTTGGTGACATAAAGAATCATCGTATATAAACTGTCCCTCTACGGTAAGCAGCACACAATGCTATAAAACACATTTAGCGTTTTCTTAATCGCTAACGACGAAAAACAGCCTCATAGTTCACCACCACCACCTCCTGCGTATTTCACTGTTGGCACTACACACAACGAGAGGTTACGTTCTCCAGGCCTTCGCCAAAGACTTGCATCGGATTGCTACAAGGCATAGAGTGGTTCATCACTCCGAATCACTCTTTTCTAGTCATCCACAGTCCAGTGATGTCGGTTCTTATACGGCTCCTCAAGCATCGCCTGGCACTGACTACACAAATGTGTGACTTTCGATCACTGGACCCCATCTTTTTAACTCCCTACGCACATTCATTGGGGCAGTCACGCTGCTGGTAGCACGATGGAACTCGTGAGTAATTGGTTCAAATGGCTCTGAGCACTATGGGACTTAATTTCTGAGGTCATCAGTTCAATAGAACTTATAACTACTTAAACCTCACTAACCTAAGGACATCACACACATCCATGCCCGAGTCAGGATTCGAACCTGCAACCGTAGCGGTCGCGCTGTTGCAGACTGAAGCGCCTAGAACCGCTCGACCACTTCGGCCGGTCCATGAGTAATTCCTTCCGCCGATTTTACGCAACTTTTTTAGAGAAAAGCTCTGCAGTGCTCAACAGTCCCCGCCCATCAGTACATGGGAGATCTGCCTGGTTTATCTGTGTTGCTTCCCTCGCGTTTCCGTTTCACAATCACATCGCCAATAGTTTAGTTGGGCAGGTGTGGATGGTTTTAAATGTTCCTGATGCACTTGTTGTTCAGATGGCATCCAATGAATGGTCCACATTCGTAGTCACTGAGCTCTCCTGACTCACTCATTTTGCTGATACTGCTTCTCTCTTGACAACGAGTTCCACGCCTCCTTTTTTAATGGCGGGTTAGCTTCTTGTGACATCTGAAACATCCCCTTTGAAAAATTAATGAATTACTGTGCTGATAAACCTCTTACGTTATGAACTGACACACAATATTTTTTTAGCGCAACGCAATCTGACTTTCAATAATCCCTACAAAACAATGTCCCTGACTAACAATAACCTATACTTTTCATGAATCACTTACCTCACAAAAATTTTCGTTACTCAGACTGCTGCAGTACAGCGTGCGCCAATACTGCCAGCTGAATAAAATATTCTAACTACTGAAGGCACTAATTACTGATAGGCATAGTTAGCAAATGAAATATTTTGGTGGAGAACAGACAATAATGTATTTACCTTAATAATGTTCGAAAGTCATCATATATATATCACTTCATGATATCCAATATCACAAATTTACTCTTTCTGATGGACACACGTACAGATCGTCCGCTCTCAAAATTCTGCCATCTCTCTCCCTACATCCACCACTGCTGGCGGCTCACCGCCAACTGCGCAATGCTACGCGCTGTTCACATCTAACTGCCCACCACTACAATAGTAAGTATTTCAACAATGCCAACCAGCCACAGACTGCCCACAGCACAGTCAGTGATTTTCATACAGAGGGCTACGTGGCGCTACCAACATAAAAACCTAAACAGCCTACTTACACATCTAGTGGTCAACTGCGCTTTACAGAGGGGCGTCTGGATAGATTTGATGAATTTTATAAACTTTCGGATACAACTTTGTCAGCTTGCGAGCTATCGAGAAAATATCGATGGACTTTAACAACACGCCCCCCTCCACCCCACCCTCTCACCATCCATCGTGCATCAACCCGCCAGCTGCCAGGGCACTGCTCCGTTGGTCAAAAAACGACTCGCGCCGAGTGCAACGCCTCGGGAAGTGCGCAGCCGGCAGGTGGCCGGCCCTGTTTTCAAAACAGTGCGCCGCCGCTGTTTGAAATAGCAGCAGGCAGCCGCGGACGCAGTCGCATTCTGAGAAGGCGCAGCCGCCGCTGTGGCCCGCACTCCTGCGCAGTTTGCGGTTGGCCGCCGGCCACGAGTGACTGACTGCACACAGACCGGCAGCGGGTGGAGAGACCGGCGAATACCGGATAGCGGGTGGTCTCTGCCACGCCATTCGCCTCCTCTGTCGCACCGCTCAGGCACAACGGCTTCGCGTCTCCCGAAAGCCGTCCTCAAACGGGACGTGTTCGTCATCGCGAAGCACGCCGGACGTGGTATCCGTCGCGGTTGCTGCGCGCTCTGTAACGACCTGCTAACATCTCAGAACGTCCTCCCCGTCGTGATTTGCGATCGCAGCGCTCTCCAGCCTGCAGTTACTAGCCGCATCTGGCACGCAAATCACACAATTTGTTTGCGCGCATAAAATAGCCGTCAAAGAACGAGGGATTGAGCTAGTGAGACAGACTGCAGTCTTGCAAATCCTTTGGTGCGTGATCCCTGGCACATTCACAAAATCGAGCACACTCTCCCACAGGTTTAGAGCAGTAAGTAACATAATCTATTTGCGGATCATACTTCTATTAAATTAATAAACTGAAGCGCCAGAGAAACTGGTAGAGACATGCGTTTTCACATAAATACTCGTAAACAGGTAGAATACGCCGCTGAGGTCGGCAACGTCTTTATAAGAAAACGAGTGTCTGGCGCAGTTGTTACGTCAATTACAGCTGCTACAGTGGTCTCAGCAGATGAACCTGAGGAAGCGTATCCCACAACGCCCCATCTCTCCCCATATCCATTTCCATAGTGTTTTTCCCGTGCCGAAGGGTGTGTGACACATTGGAAGATTTATCGTGAACGAAGCTTCAAGGGTCTGGAGTTACGGCTTGGCATGCGATTTCGTATGACAGCGGGATCACTCTCGTGGTTATCTCACGCACCCTGACTGCAAGACTATACGTCATGCTGTGCTGCCATTCATGAACAGCATTCCAGGGTGTGTTTCCCATGTGATCTTGCAATGTTAATCAGTAAAATCCGTTTCGTAGACAAATGTATTACCGAAGTTTTACCTCTCCTCTCTTCCCCTCCCTTGTCTGGTCCTCTCCTCTCTGTAGCCCTCCTGTCTCTCCTCTACCCTCTCCACCCCTCTGTTCTGCTCTCCTTTCCTCTCCCCGCCTTTCCTCTACTTACCCCTCACCTCCATATTCTACATCAATTATTTTTTTGTGTTGCGATTTTTTCCGTCAGTGTACATATACACTGAAGAGCCAAAGAAACGGATACAACTGCCCCATATCGTGTAGAGACCCTACGGGCATTCAGAAGTGCCGCAACACGACGTGGCACAGACTCGACTAATGTCTGCAGTTGTGCTGGAAGGAACTGACACCATGAATCCTGCAGGAATGAGATGAGGAATGAGGAGCTTCTGCGCAGAATCGGAGAGGAAAGGAATATCGGTAAACACTGACAAGGAGGACAGGATGGTAGGACATCTGTTAAGACATCGGCGAATGACTTTCATGGTTCTAGAGGGAGCTATAGATGGTAAAAAATGTAGAGGAAGACAAAGACTGGAATACATCGAACAAATAATTGAGGACGTAGGTTACAAGTGTTACTCTGAGATCAAGCGGCTGGTGCAGGAGAGGAATTCGTGGCGGGCCGCATCAAACCAGTCAGAAGACTGATGATTCAAAAACAAAGTTTTACGTGTAGAAAAAACGTTCTGGAAGCAGTGAAAAGTAATATATTAGTTACTATAACACAGGAGGAAAAGGTGTATCATGAGTAGCATAATATATATTGTTAAGATCACAGGCCTGAAGCATAATAACAATACTCAAATTTGAAGACATCGAAATCATACTGTGGTGTATATAGTGATGCTCATTTGCAAATGAACCTGTTTGTCTTTTTATGTAAAAAAGAAAATCAACTGAAGTAAAAAAGGGAATCTGAAACATTAGGCTGAAGTATAGTACAAAGAGTTTATACACAATAAGATAAAGAGAGAGGGGGTAGGGAAGGGGAATGGGTGGGGGGGCGGGGCTTGAAGGAGGGTGTTGGAAGTTTGGGGAGGTGTTGAAAACTAGTATCTAATATGCTTTTTAAACTGTGTACAAAAAAGCTTTCATGAGACTAATTTCGAAATATTTCAATACATCGCTGCTTAAGACGATAGAGTCACTTGACTTTTACATGGGAAGTCACATGGGCTCTGCGGAGCCTCGGTTTAGTCCACGTCAGGCCGTCAACATGTCGTGTAGTTTTAAGTCTATTGGTGCCATGTATGTTGTACTTTTACCTGTTATTCATTTGACAATCCATCTGGGAACATTCTGTTTTGTAAATGACAAACCATATGGAGTTTTTTAATGTATTTACAGTTTATTATCGAAAGGTCGACGACACATCTATGTGAACATGTACGCAAATGTATATAAAATTTGTTGTAAAATTTGGGTCATCCCAAAAATTGTTGTATCTTGTGCAGATTACAGACTACCTATTTTCTTTTTATATAGTGTACTGCAGTCTGAGGATCATAGCACAATTCTGTCGAAACTAGTAAGTGGAATAAAGATCTTAAAAAGAAGTGATCTTGGCTTTCACAAAATATATATATATATATATATATATATATATATATATATATATATATATATATATATATATAAAAATTCTCAGAAATTTCTTCGCTAGAGTAGGATGTATGTTTGATACTTGTACACCTGTTTCGGCCAAAGATGCCCTAGCTGCCTTCCTTCGTTCGCCATTTAGCTTCCAAGGTAATAGAATTCTTTCACATCGTCTGATTTCATCACTAATCTCAGTTCTGCTAGATCTCTTTACTTTAGTCTTTCTACGGTTTACTATCAGTTTATACTGTGTGCTCATTAGAATGTTTATTTCATTCAACGGATTTTTTAGCTCCTCCCCACCTTTACCGAGGATAGCAATGTCATAAGAAAATGTTATTTGATATTAACTCACCACAAGCTTTAATCCCATTCTTGAAGCTTGGTTCAATTTTAACACCCCACCCGTCACTTATCTGGTTTTGGCATGTGTTCACCCCAGATAACTGACTAACAGATCAACAGTGAGTGTAAAACTGCCGCAATGTCAGATAACGCAAAGAAAGTAATAAGGCCCTGTGACTCCTGATTGAACTGCAGTGGAAGTATTGACATTAATTGATTCAGAATTGATCCCTTTTAATTAAAAAGGGGTGCACATTGATGTTATATTCAGCTACTGAACACCAGATGCAAATGTTGAACGTAAAATTAATTAAGAAAGTGACTTGTGATTTCAACTACTTGAATGAAAACAGATGCAGTCGATTATACAAATTTATTTTAACTCACGACCTTCAATCATCACATTACATGACTCTCCTAACAGGCAGTGGTAATAAATTGCCTTTGTGTGGAGTAAAGCACGATAACTCAAAAGTAATTCCTATCGACTGACCCAGGCGTAATGCGAAGTGCGAGAAGAATTCTACAGTACACGACCCATGAAACCATCGGGGAAAGACGTGATCCAACAAATTAATCAGTGGCCTAACTCAAGCTGGAGCGGCCGCAATATCACCGAATTCAGCGTGGCGGGACGGCGTCGTTGTGCGGACGTCGGCCGAACTCATGGTGCTGCAAGGCTGCGCTCGTCTATTCACTCCTAGCTATCTTGCTCGGTACATAGCTGAACGAAAACTTTCTATTTCCAAGCTCAATCGTTCCGTTTGCTAAGTCCTAAACTGCAGAGATGCTCACTCTCTCTCAGGCAAGCTGAGTAAAGAACACCACGTCCGCACTCTAAGCAAGCTGGGAATGGAAGACTTCTACGGAGACTCCTACCAGTCTGCTCTTCACCTCGGTTTCCCCTCCAGCAAAATCACTTACGCCAATTGCAGCGCAAGTCGCATTAATTATGCGTCGCTTCCCAGTGCCGACCAATGCCTGCTCTGGGAAGTGAACACATTCCCACAAAATTTCCCTTCCTCTCAACTTCTGCTATTTAGCTCCTCCCAGGCCACCCATCAAGGTTAGTGTCTGCAAAAAACACCAATTTTTCCGGAATTCTGACTCCCAGGAGAGTACTTCAAATTTCATGGTCCTATGTTCCCATCGGAGGCCCGCATATTTCATTCTGTCGCTCTTCACCTGATTTACTTCAGACTCTGCGGACCGTGAATTCAGCGTGAAGTTGCTACAGTCACGAACACGCATATTTTGGCCTCTGTTAACCGCTCCACCGTAGCTTTGCGTGGCTTTCTCGCACGTTTCACTGAAAATGGGATGACGGACATTTATCAACAGGCGTACAAGTTCTCCATCTGCTTACCGGTACACCAGCATGGGGTCAACCACCCACTCACGGTCACTCATCTTAAGGCAGCTGGAGGCCGCGCCCTTTTACCACTTTCTCAGAGTTTGAGCCGTCCTAAGCTGCCTATTGTCACTTCCCTTCGCCGCTCCCCAGCCCAGCCATGGTCAACTATAAATACTTCCTTGGGAAAAACTAGCCGCCAGTAAATCGACGTGTTTCCACGAAGTTTTCATGTCATGTGAATTACTTTAAAACCATCACCCAACATTAATTATTCCAATATGTCCATACTATACCCTCTACAAGATGCATTGTGCCTCGTCAGTCATTTTTGTTCACTCAATGTGAGTTCGGTGATCTTTAATGACTTCATGTAAGGGGCATAGTTCTTGCCATCTTACACAATTTCCGTAAATGCTTCTTCGATGTATAGATTGAACACTGGGGGTAACAATAACACCTTTGTCCTATATCCTTTCTAAACCGATCACTTTGTACCTAGTCTTCCATGATTATTTTTCGTCTTGGTTCTTGTGGATATTATATGTTAGCTGTATTCCTCTAAAGTTTACACCTATTTTCCTAATAATTTGCAACATTTTTACATTATGGAACTCTTTTTCCTAAATCATCGAATCCCATGAAAGTACACTGATTTTTCTTATGTCATAATTATATTCAGTGTCAGAGCTGGCACTTTGATTCTTTTACGTTTCCTAAAACGAAACTAATCGTCATCTAACAGTTCTCAAACTTCTCTTCCATTCTCCTGCGTATTATTACTGTCAGCAATTTGGATATGTGATTAGTTAAATTGATTGTGCTATGTTCGCGCACTTATCTGCCCTTACTATCTTCGGGACTGTGTGGATGATATTTTTTCGAATGTCTGGCGGTATGTCTCTAGACTTAAGCATTCTGCAAACTGACTTCAGTAATCGGTTGCCACTTCACCCCATCGTTTTAGAAATTTCGTTGGAGTGTTTGCCACGCCTTCCACCTTGTTGGATGGCAAGGCTTCCAAAATTCTGTTAAGTTATGATTTTAATACCGAATCTACTCCGTCTTTGATGTTGACTCCGATTTCTTCTTTTATCATTTCAGACAGTTCACCCCCTCGTAGGCACCTTGAATGTACTCTTTCCACCTACCCACTCTGTCTCTACGTTTAACAGTGACATTCCTCTTGCACTGTTTATTTTGACCTCTTTGCTTTTAATGTCACCGAAGGTTGTTTTGAGTCTCCTGAACGCTAAGTCAGTCATTCCGACCACTGTATCGATCTCTTCGCACTTTTCCCACAGCCATTTTGGCTTGGATTCCCCGTAATTCCTGCTTATTTCATTGTAAAATGATTTATATTGCTGAAAAAATGACTTCTCCTGAACGTTTTCACTTTTTTTTCGTTTTTCTTTTGTTACCCAACGTGCCCTCGCAGTTATCTTCCTGGTGACAATATTTGTCTGTTCGTCTCCTGTTACTTCCCTTCTCTGAAATATCCATTCCTCTTCAGCTGAACTGTCTACTGTGGTAGTCATCGTCGCGGTATCTACAGCCTTATACTTCAAACACACCTAGTTAGCTAAATGGCTTTAATTGTTGACTATGGCGTAGCGAGACGTTTAACATTGTACATTCCTGACACTGTATCAGCCTGGTGGCGATCTGCACTAGTGTGGACCCTGAAAAAACTTTCAAACGCCAAGATCGCTAGTAAAGCTGTAAGGCGGCTATATTTTCGCACCTTACAAGCACTCATTCAGATACTTTCCCGTGAACTACAAGACTCAGGTATCATTTGATAGGTTATACATAGTATACAGGGTGTTACAAAAAGGTACAGCCAAACTTTCAGGAAACATTCCTCACACACAAATAAAGAAAAGATGTTATGTGGACATGTGTCCGGAAACGCTTAATTTCCATGTTAGAGCTCATTTTAGTTTCGTCAGTATGCACTGTAGTTCCTCGATTCACCGCCAGTTGGCCCAATTGAAGGAAGGTAATGTTGACTTCGGTGCTTGTGTTGACATGCGACTCTTTGTTCTACAGTACTAGCATCAAGCACATCAGTACGTAGCATCAACAGGTTAGTGTTCATCACGAACCTGTTTTTGCAGTCAGTGCAATGTTTACAAATGCGGAGTTGGCAGATGCCCATTTGATGTAAGGATTAGCACGGGGCAATAGCCAAGGCGCGGTACGTTTGTATCGAGACAGATTTCCAGAACGAAGGTGTCCCGACAGGAAGACGTTCGAAGCAATTGATCGGCGTCCTAGGGAGCAAGGAACATTCCAGCCTATGCCTCGCGCCTGGGAAAGACCTAGAACGACGAGGACACCAGCAATGGACGAGGCAGTTCTTCGTGCAGTTGACGATAACCCTAATGTCAGCGTCAGAGAAGTTGCTGCTGTACCAGGTAACGTTGACCACGTCACTGTATGGAGAGTGCTACGGGAGAACCAGTTGTTTCCGTACCATGTACAGGGTGTGCAGGCACTATCAGCAGCTGATTGGCCTCCACGGGTACACTTCTGCGAATGGTTCATCCAACAATGTTTCAATCCTTATTTCAGTGCAAATGTTCTCTTTACGGATGAGGCTTCATTCCAACGTGGTCAAATTGTAAATTTTCACAATCAACATGTGTGGGCTGACGAGAATCCGCACGCAATTGTGCAATCACGTCATCAACACAGATTTTCTGTGAACTTTTGGGCACACATTGTTGGTGATGTCTTGATTGGGCCCCATGTTCTTCCACCTACGCTCAATGGAGCACGTTATCATGATTTCGTACGGGATACTCTACCTGTGCTGCTAGAAAATGTGCCTTTACAAGTACGACTCAATATGTGGTTCATGCACGATGGAGCTCCTGCACATTTCAGTCGAAGTGTTCGTACGCTTCTCAACAACAGATTCGGTGACCGATGGATTGGTAGAGGCGAACCAATTCCATGGCCTCCACGCTCTCCTGACCTCAACCCTCTTGACTTTCATTTATGGGGGCATTTGAAAGCTCTTGTCTACGCAACCCCGGTACCAAATTTAGAGACTCTTCGTGCTCGTATTGTGGACGGCTGTGATGCAATACGCCATTCTCCAGGGCTGCATCAGCGCATCAGGGATTCCATGCGACAGAGGGTGGATGCATGTATCGTCGCTAACGGAGGACATTTTTAACATTTCCAGTAACAAAGTGTTTGAAGTCACGCTGGTACGTTCTGTTGCTGTGTGTTTCCATTACATGCTTAATGTGATCTGAAGAGAAGTAATAAAATGAGCTCTAACATGGAAAGTAAGCGTTTCCGGACACATGTCCACATAACATATTTTCTTTCATTGTGTGTGAGGAATGTTTCCCGAAAGTTGGGCCGTACCTTTTTTTAACACCCTGTATATGAATATTTAAAGGAAACTGACATTGTCACGTACGCCTTGTAAATAATAGTTAACGCTTATTGCATGACAGGTGATGGATTGTCTTTATTATCAGAACGGCGTAATGAATGATTGCCTCTACTAGCAGACGTTGGAACGCCAGTGGAGATGAAACGGCAGGCAGAACTCAAGCTCTGGGTGGGAGGCCCGCAGAGGTGTTGGTCCTGCTTAAAAACAGGAAGTAGCTAGACGGACGTCGTGGCACCTGAGCTCTGGAGCCCAATAGGGTGAAGGCCGGCCGCTATTGTAGTAGGACCGGATGGATAACTGGGAACTCTGCAAATCTTGGACGCAGGTGAGAGGAACGAAGAAGCGGCACCTCAGAAGCCATGCAGGCTGGGTTATTCCCAAGGATTTTTACTCGGAAGCGTAGCATTGTACAAGTATAGGTTTTTCCTCGCAAACTTTCAGCGCTGGACGACAAAAGACTAAAATATGGTTGGACGGGGTTCGGAATAATCTGTAGAGAGGGAGAATATTCCGTGGTTTCGGGAATATGATTCGTTTTCGGAATTACGAGGGTGGGGAGCCGAGCCTCGCTGGGAAGCCAGCGGTGGAGAGACGAGGTCTTCCGTTGCAAGTGCCCGTGTGAGGCGCCCGCTCGGTATCAGCTTTGTTGGTACAGACGGATTTGCTGTCTTTGCTCTCAGGAGTGTTTATGGTTAGTACAGTTGGGCACTGTACTGTTGCGAACCTATTCGATTCGGGACTTCACCTCCGGGTTGGAAGTCGTCGTTGAGTATGCAGCATTCAGTAATTGAGAGCACTTCTTCTGCCTATACTTACGTTGAGGCGTTATCTGAACTCCGTCCTTGTGGCTGGGAGTTCGCATTTCTCGTCTGTATACCACAGAGAGGAGAAGACAGTATTAGAGTTTATGAGTCAGAGGACCGCCTTCTGCCGTCCTAGTGTTTGAAAGAGTCTTTTTGTGGCTGGAGTTCTTCCATCGTTGCAGACGACTGCGAGAGCCATCACTTCGACACACGCAGTACATACGGTGATATCGCAAATTGCTTCGGCTCATTAGGGCTATAAAGCTAAGCAGCTGTGATCACGTTAGTTTATTTCCACTGAGGTTCCACACCACCGTAGATCATCTTTGAAGGTAGTGTCCTCTAGATCATGTTTAGATTGTAATTTATATGTATAAAAGAGCATTAAGAGATCCTAAGATCTGCTTCAGGGAGTAGTTAGACAGGGCCAAATCATCATTATAGCATTTATTATTTTCCGTTGCGCATATTCATTTTACATCCGCCTGGAGTAGCATCTTGGAAAGCATCTATTAGACTCATATAAGCGTTTTCTACAAGGCTACGTTGCCATAGTCGGATCTTATGTTTTATAACATTGCATCATCTTTTTCATCAGTACTGCAAGCAGATGTCAGTGTCGTGGAGTTCACTAGAAATGGGCATGTGTCACATTGGGCACGTGTAACAGAAAAGTAATTCTTACGATCAAATCAGCGGAGCCCCACAATACGTGCAGTTCGATAAGATTTTCTGTATGGCTGCGACTGACATTTTGTGCAACGTCCTGTAAGCTCCGCTTAACATTTCAAGGTACTTGTTTCATTGCTTCGGCGGAAAGCACAGGTAAACAACAATCAGATGCCAGGACGAACTGTACCCATTTTTCTAATTTTATTTAATTATTTATAAATTTTATTTACTTATATCGGATTTGACGGTACTGCCAAATAAGGTTTCAATGCAAAATATCTGACATAACTGTAATAATACAGAATAGCAATAGAAAATTACTTAACTCATCAAAGAAATTAAGTGTACAAAGGAACCAGGAGAAACATCTTTTCTTTCATATAACTTTTTTAAATTTAAAATAAACGGTTGACTTCCTTTGCGACTAACTAATTTCATCTCCTTGGGTGTTGCCAAGTATTCTGTTGGTGAGAACAATAATAAAAGCTATGGGCCATTTTATATGAACAATTACTTAATAAAATACATGTCATCCAAATACGATCAACACGGCAGCGTAGAAAGTATGATATGTACGATGAATGCAAGAAAAACATATTAGGTATGTTTATAAGCGAACATTTCATGAAATTAGCATTGACGAAAAACAAATACGTATCTCACAGCAAATTCTCGTTGATCACAGATTATAAATATCCTATAACAAAGAAAGGACAGGAGAGGAAGAAAGACAGGAAGTTGGCGACATGGGTGTCGCTATTGGCAGCGACTTACCGTCGTCATAGGCAGAAACGTGATTCAGCGAGTGAAGCCCATGAGAACGCCGGCCTAAATTTAGACCTGATTCGCTGATGATCTGTGTCACTGTCTTTGGATGCCAGCCAATTATGTTCGTTCATTCAGGAATAGCTCACAGTTAACGCCCTCACACACAAATTTACAGCACATATTATACCGAATACAGTTGCAATTTCGAGAAATGTTGCGTGGAATCTCTTCGTGCAAAGCTCCATCGGTGGCCAAATAATAGAACGGAATTTGACTACAGGTTTAGTTTTCGAGCATTCCAAAACAGCTGACAAAATTGGCATTTCTTTTTGGGTCAGCAGAAATTTTATTTTCAGTTATTTTATACTGGTAAGTAGGAATAGGTGCTTCGAAATTAATTTAGCGACACGTAAACCATTATAACATAGTTTGTTTGTATGGTCGCCAGTCCAGAATGGCAATGCTTTTGTGATCAGTTGGTTATCAAATTGGATACTTTATTTAACCTAAAACTAGCACATGCGCTGAGGTTATTTCAACAACTGAGTCTCCACAAGAATCACGCAGCGGTAGCAAATATGTTTCACTACAGTTTATGAAATATACGAGGTGTTCCGAAACTATTCGAACAAAGTAATACAAGAAGTAGAGAACAACAAAACAAATATATGCGATTACAGGCTTTGTCGGCGTATTTCGGCTATGAATTCTTCACGGGTTATCAGCCGAGTGGCGTCATCTTCTAGTCGCAATCCACTGAAACGTTGCGACTAGAAAACGACGCCACTCGGCTGATAACCCGTGAAGATTTCATAGATCAAAACAAATATATTTAGATATGAAACATATGGCCTCTGAAGTCAACTTTTAATGTTAGGCAACATTTTGTTAGTGGTGCTGACTGCGAATGTGCACTGACATTCATAAGTGCTCTGTGTACGAAAGTTTGGTGTTGAGGTCTGCTAGGAAGCAAACCAATTGATTCGCTAGCGTAAACACCTCTTCGGTATTAATACATTAAATGCATTTGCAATTGCGAACGAGGACAACCATCAGCTGTAGACTGGAATGAGGACAATGAAACTTTGTGCCAGACCGGAACTCGAACCCGGTTTCTCGCTTGTCGCGAGCGGTCGCCTTACCATTTGGCTATCCGTGCATGAATCATGGCCAGACACAAACTTCCAGATGTCGTCAACCATGCGTCTACGACCTGTACTCTTACATCTGTTATGTATAATCCCGTACGTTGTACTTGAAAGTCGCTTGCCCGGTATCGGCATAGAAATACGATATTGCAGTGCCTGTGTTATTCCGGTTACGATGCAAAGGACATGCATGCATGTCCAAAGGAACTTTGCGCCGCAATCGGAATAACTCAAGCACTGCAATATCGTATTCGTTGTTAATGTGTGGGCGGGCATTCTGCGTGATAGACAGACTGGACTTTACGTTCCTCCAATCTGCCTCAATGGATGGAGATATCGCACCTTCTTGTAACATGCGTTGCCAGAACTGCTGGAGAATGTACCTCAGAATGTTACACAAAGGATGTACTTCCAGCACGACTGCGTGTCAGCCCATTGCAACATTGCTGAGAGGAACCATCTGAGAGCCACCTTCGGGAATCCATGGATCGGCCGAGGTGATCCTGTGTCCTGCCCATCCAGGTCACCTGACCTCACGTGTATTTCTTCCTCTGGGGGTATATGAAATAGGTGGCGTGTGAAACCGTTGGGGGAACAAGAAGACCTCCTCTCTAGAATTGCCGCCGCAGCTGGTACCATTCCGGACATGCCAAGAATCTTCGAACGCATACGATAGTCAATGGTCAAACGATGTATTGCGTGCGTACAAGCTATTGGTCGCGCATTCGAGCAGTTCCTATGAATGTCACTCCTTTAATTGTATGCTACTCTACCTTCTGTATAAATCATCCCTACAATCGAAAACCGTGGTCAGCGACCTCATGCACCATAACTAAATACATTCTCTATCTCCTGCGTCAAATTGAGCGAATAGCTTCGGAACACCCTCCACAATTTGGTGGGAAAGAATTTGGAAATTACGGTGCAAATGCAGCTTACTGACCTCACAAGAAAGTAAACCGTCCCCGTCCGTGTTAACAATGTTAAGTCTCGACGCCTCTCAGTGGCTGCTTAATTACACAAAGTACGTCATTTATAAAAATATGTATCTGCTTTACTACACACAATAAAGAGAAGAACAGAAAGTTTAATTAAACAGAGCAGTTCTGGTGTAGTGTTACAGTGCGACGATTCTAGGTAAGTTTAATTGAAATAGTAGTACATATCATTAATAGTGACCGAAAATACGTTCAGTTGTAGGGAAGGAAAGTCAAAGATTTTATGAAAGATGTTAGCGATATACTTTCTGTTGTTGCGTGACAGATTCATATATAGAAAATTATTTTTAAATCTTAGATGAACAATTTAGCTAAGGTATTTTTGGATCACCTCTTCAACAAATTCACGATTCTAGGAACATAACAAAAACCAGTGGAAGATAATAACGACTTAATAAATGATTTTGTGTAAATCGCAAAGAGAGTTGAAAATAGTTACAAAAAATCAATTATAATAATATTGTGGGAAAAACACACGCCATATATTTTAAGAAGATACTTCTTTTCGGAACATGTTGCCTCAAAGGTACAACGCTGTAATGAAGTTTATGTCGGGCGTCGGGTACAACGCTAAATCGATTCCACGTTAATGAAACCTGTGACAGTTTGGCGGGTTGAGGCATTTTCCACGTTTCATACTGTTCGGGAACTTTCAAGTAAGACAACAGGGAGCTAAACACTATAGTGATCGTCTACAACAGTAGTTTTTAAAAGCGTCAGATATTCTATAACTCATCGATACCATTCACCATCAAAAGGGGATTTAAATCATAGACTTGTACTTCTGTTCGGTGTGTAGATCTACTGATAGGAGAGTGTTGCCAGGTAGCAACAGCAGTAGGCAGAGTCCTTAAATGAAGTTGTGAAGCCAAGAAGCTGAACTAGGCGTATTTGGCGAGATTTTCATTGAAGCCAATAAATCATATCCGTTTGCGTAGAAATTTGAGTGCGGTGTTTTGTATAGCTCTTTGCCTAGTGACTTTGAAGTGTATTTCTGTTTCTGTTGCTGTCAAGGTTACTGGCGGGAGTTGTTAGGAGCAAGTCTGAGAAAACTGTGTGAACTGTCGGCTACGTAGATATTCCAGTCAAAGTCGTCGGATCTCAGAGTCTTTCTGATAGCAGGACAGCTGCATGGCATAAATTATTGAGTTTGAAGTAGTGAGAATTTTAACACTGTCTCTGAGGTCAAAGTGAGACGCGACCATAGGCGCCTGCAAGGGGTGGCAAGAGGGGGCACCTAGCACCTCCTGGAATTCATTTCTAAAAAAAATAATTGTCTGCGATGTTACTGACATGCAGGTTTAAAAATTCCGAGTGCGACGGGAAGTAGTGGGGATTTATCAGTAACTACATACTATCGGATTTCCTATCTGTCAGAGCATTCACGGGAGATTGTACTGTTTCCCTCGTGTGATGTAGCATTTGACGTCGTCTTGAAGTAAAGTTTGATACATCAAACTTGAGATATTTTCGAGTATTTCTTTTTTCTCCACTTTAAAGAGTATTACCTAATTGTTAGTGGCATTTGTTACTGGCTGACTTTGTAGATATCCAGAAAGTTTTTTTTCTACTGTTCTGATTTATTTAATCCCGATTTTTAATTTCTGCTCTGAACCTAACATAGCTGACAAATATATAGAAGTACGAGGGTGGATCAAAAAAGAATTGCCTCCTGTGTCATGAGAAATTTAATAATGAACAAAATATAAGAGCAGAATTAGTAGACATCATAGCCTGGACCGTCCTCTGGACAACACTACCGTCCAAGCTAGTGGCAATGCATTTGTACATATTTCCATCATCGCTGAACGCACACATCAAAATTAGTTTAGAAAAGTTAATGGTTTTGCTTCCTAAGGTTTTAAAATCGGCGTCAAGCAGCAAAAAAATGAATTTTTCTAAACTGGTTTTTATGCCTTGGTTCAACGACGGCAAAAATGTGTACAAATGCGGCAGTGTTGTGAAGACGACAGTCCAAGACATGATCTGCACTAATTTGGTTAAATTTTTTGTGTCGCAAGAAGTATTACTTTTTGATCAACCCTCATATACTTTGTGAATACTTCATGTCTTTATTTCGGAACATACGTATATGAAGATGTCATTTTATCTCATTAACACAAAAAATGCTCTGTGTTTTAGGTATCAAAATAGTTTATATGGGGCAGTCAAAGGAAAACTAGACAAATAAGAAAAATCAAGTAAACTTGTAAGTAGGCTGTTAAGGTTTTTATTTTGGTAACGCCACATACTGCTCTGTATGAAAATCGCTGACTGCACTGTGTGCAGTCTGTGGCTGGTTGGACTCATTGTTGGAATATTCGCTAGTGTAGTGTTGGGTAGGTGGATGTGAACAGCGTGTAGCGTTGGGCAGTTGGCGGTGAGCGGCCAGCAGTGGTGGATGTGGGGAGAAAGATGGCAGAGTTTTGAGAGAGGACGATCTGGACGCGTGACCGTCAGAAAAAATAAATTTTTAAGACTGGATGTCATGAACTGATATATATATTATGATTTTTGAACACTGTTAAGGTAAATACACTGTTTGTTCTCTACCAAAGTCTTTCATTGGCTAACTATCCCTATCAGTAGTTAGTGCCTTCAGTAGTTTGAATCTCTTATTTAGCTGGCAGTATTGGCGCTCGCTGTATGGCAGTAGTTCGAGTAACGAAGATTTTTGTGTGGTAAGTGATTCAAGAAAGGTATAGGTTATTGTTAGCCAGACCCATTCTTTTGTAGGGATTATTGAAATTCAGATTGCATTGCGCTAAAATATTGTGTGTCAGTTTAGTGATGACCAGAATAAGTAAACAGAAAACTGTCTGAGTACGTTGAGTTTTACTCGGCTGTTTCTGTATCAAATAACGTAAGAGTTTTTCCAGCACTCTCTTTCCAGCAACTCTCTTCCGTGGTAAATGTTTTCTTTCACTGAATTATTTTCTTGGATTTAACCTTCATTCATATGATTTTGAATTTATTCTATAAATGTTTGATAAAGAATCTATGATAATCCTTTCCTTTTATCTCCTCTTTTTGTATGGTACTCTCAGTATCTGAATGATATAGGTGTTAATCAAAATATTACCAGTGTAGATTTTATCGCCAATAGTTGCCGTCACTGTCAAGATGACTCACTTCCCTACTTAAAGTTTCCACAAAGTTTGTTAATTGGGGTTTTCTGTCCTCGGGGCGTTACACTACGGAATCATGTCTGTACCCATCAGAAGCAAATAGACGGCTGCGAATGTACTTCCTCAGGGCTTAAAAAAGTTGTACATGGCATGGGGAGAAATGGGGACTGTTTGAGTCAGGGCTTTCCAAAGAAGCTTTTGCAACGTAGTCGAAACAACTTTGGCGACAAGTAGGCAGACATTCTCCTGCAACAGAATGATGCCGCCGCCCTACATTCCTGGGCGTTTGGACCTTATGTCGCGGTTCAAGTTTTGCAAGGAGTCCGCATGCTGCTGCGCGAGAAAGTCAATGAGCAGCGCGCCTCAGCAGTCAAAAAAAAAAAAGGTCATCATGAATTTCCTGGAGGTGGAGTGCCTGATGTGTCGACTACGCCGCAGAAGTTTCTCTTGGAAACCCATACATAGCCTCCATACAGCCTTGATACCTCCCCTTACGATTTCCATATTTTGGAGCCGTGAAGAAAGGCATTCGTTGCCGTCGATTAGTATCGGGCGAAAAGGTGGAGACCGGGATGTAATCATGTGTGGTGTAAAAAGGCGTTTTATCAAGCACCCTGCTCCACTATTAGTATTCGTACCAGCTTAAGATGATCGTGGTAGTTGATATACGTTATGTGGTGTAGAAAAAAGGAGCAGATAGTATGCGCACCAATCTATGTTTGTACAGAGGGTGCGTGAGCTGTAACAACGAGAGCAACGGCGGATCCTCATGGGATGAGCAGCACTCGCTTGCTGCACAAGGATACAGATATGGTTTGACACTCCGAGTTGGGGGCGTCATGGATGGCTTGGAGCAAGAGGACCTCTGACAATATCAATGGGACACGAAACAAATGAATAACTTTCTGGATGTAAAAATGATAAAACTTTGATGTATGGCCTATGGGTCACATGTACACAAATCAAAAAAAGCGTTGCATTACCGCTGGTCTATGACTTCCTGACCCTTAACACAAAAACTGAATAGAGATATACAAAGCCGGCCGCTGTGGCCAAGCGGTTCTAGGCGCTTCAGTCCGGAACCGCGCGACCGCTATTGTCGCAGGTCCGAATCCTGCCTCGGGCATGGATGTGTGTGTTATACTTTGGTTAGTTAGGTTTAAGTAGTTCTAAGTTCTAGGGGACTGATGACCTCAGATGTTAAGTCCCATAGTGCTCAGAGCTATTTGAACCATTTTTTAGATGTGCAAAAACAACATTTCAGCTCTCTTTATTGCTCACGAAAACTAAAAACTGCAAGTTGTACAGTAATAAACTATACTTTCTGAATTTGTGTTCCAGACTGCAGCATATACCAGTACTTCTAATACCCGGTAACACGACTTGTTGCATTCATGCGTGCCTGTATTCGCCGTAGCGTAGGTCGTCAAGGCACTGTTGGTCCAGATGGTCCCACTCCCCAACGGCGATTCGGCGTAGATCTCTCAGATTGGTTGGTGTGTCGTGTCATCTAAAAAGACCCCTTTTCAATGTATCCCAGGCATGTTCGATAGGGTTCAAGTGTGGAGAACGTGTGGCTATTCCTATCTAGCGATTTCGTTATCATGAAGGAACGCACTCACAAAATGCAGACGATGAGCTCGAGAAATGTCGTCCGTTAACACGAATCCCTCTCCGAAATGCTACAGATATGGTTGCACAAGACGTCGGAGGATGTCATCCCTGTATCGTATAGCCGTCTGATTGCTTTGATGACGAGCAGTAGCGTACCCGACATAAAGTGCCACCCAAAAACGTCTTGGAACCACCCAGTTTGCTGCGCTCATTAGACAGTGTGCTTAAGAAGTTCGGGCTGACCAGACTGCCTCCAAAACCGTTTCCGACGATTGTATAGCCGAAGTCATATGAAAATTTCATCTGTGAATAAAACTTGATGCCAGTTCTGACGAATTCATTCAGCACGTTGTTGGGCCCATCTGTACCGCGCTGCGTCGTATGTCAGTGTCAAAGCTGGACCTCGCTAAGTTGCACATCATTTAGCCTATTTCTTACAACTTGAGTCGAAACACAATGTCCTATGGCTGCACGAAACTCATTATTCAGCATGGTAGCGCTCCTCTTAGGGTTCCTCCGAGCTGAAATTCGTAAGTAGCTGTCATTAGCCGCGGTAGTAGCCTTTGGGTGCCCTGAGCGAGGAAGATCATAGACAGTTCCTGCATCTCTGTACCTCCTCCATGTCCTATCAACATCGCTTTGGTTCACTGTGAGACGTCTGGAAACCTCCCTTTATGAGAGCGCTCCATGACACAATGTAACAATGTGGATAGATAAAACTTTGCAATTAACCTTCGAGGCTTGGCGCAACACAAGTTTTTCGTCCTGGTGTTACGACTAGAACTGATCGCGTAAGCAGTGCGCGTGTATGGTTGTGTTCATCTTTGTGCGGGTTGAGTGACATCTACGAACAGTCTAAGCGACTGTGTGACTGATTCAATATAGACATTCAATGGCAGTGCTCAGGAGAGTATGGAACCGAGGTGATTTGACACTTATTTTAATGTGTGTATAATATTTTGATGGAAGTTTACACTATTTCGGGTTGTCGTTGTGAGAAAGGAAGAATTTAAAATATAGAGAAGCGAAACGTAAGGGATTGTAACTTTATTTCGTAGCTCGAAGTAGTCGTTGTTATGTCATACTTCAGCACCATCCCAAAAAGTATCGGAGTCCAGAAGAAACGAAAGTTCGTACACGGCAGTGGTATAGAGTAGCTGGTTCACCAGAACAATTCATTAAGGCGACTGTATCCAATCAAAAATATCAGAAAGATGAGTAACTAATCTAATACGGTGAAACGTACTAAGCTCAAGCAAAAGAAAATGGTTCAAATGGCTCTGAGCACTATGGGACTCAACATCTTAGGTCATAAGTCCCCCAGAACTTAGAACTACTTAAACCTAACTAACCTATAGACATCACACACATCCATGCCCGAGGCAGGATTCGAACCTGCGACCGTAGCAGTCCCGCGGTTCCGGACTGCAGCGCCAGAACCGCACGGCCACCGCGGCCGGCAAGCTCAAGCAGCAGCCACTGTTTGGACCTATAACATCATGCAACCAACCACCCTTATTTTTCGCCGCACATGGTTCCGTAGTCAACTGCAAACATTTTTTATGAAGACTTTGATCACCTTGCCTCATAGTGGAATAAATGTGTCACAGTTAAGGCGATTGCTTTTCAAATAATAAAGATTTTACATACTTTTTCCTAACTGTCCCGTTTTTCCTTCTCGTCCGACTGCCCCGTCTACCTTCAAAACTCTTTTAACTGGTGATTATCAATCTTTAAAAATCAGTATCGTTAAAAATCAATAACTGTAGTGTATTTCTCGTCAAATTTAGTTCTTGGAGCACGATGGGCCTGCAAATCCATCGAAACAGTTACATCAGACCTGACAATATCAGAACTTTGTCCCCTCCTGTATACGTTTCTGCGGACGCCCGTGGTGGCGACCCTTTTTTAAAGTGTTTTTACGTGTGTATAAGTACGCAGAATTATTACAGGTCCACCAATAAGCATTTCCAATCAAACCAACAGATCAAATGAACTTATGTGGTTCCATCGTGACAAATAAATAAAAACACCTACAGTCGTCCTTACGATTTTATTTTATTTTGTCGCTACCACTTTCAACGCTTTAGTGCGTCTTCTTCAAGCTGTTTTTGATCCGATACAGGTTCATATGATCCCCGTGCATAACACATGAGTTGCCAGCATAACTGGATATGACGATAGTTGCATCGCAGCTCTGTAGCCTACCTTTCCTTAGCGTTGTGTACCAAATCCTACACAACAGGAGGAACGTTTCATTTTAAACATACAGGATGACAGTTATTGAACTATATGAAATAAAATCGTCGTAACTTCTGAATGGTTTACGTTAGGACGTTCAAACTACACGGTTGGCAGCGGGGCATGAGGGGAATTAGTATGCGAATGTAGTTTGGTTTAGCGACAAATCCCACTCTGATTTTGATGGGTTCGTCAATAAGCAAAACTGGTGAATTGGGAATCCTGAGAATCCGCATTTCGATATCGAGAAGTCTCTTCATCCTTAACGTGTGCTTGTGTGAGCAGTGTCCCGTCACGAAATAATCGGTGCGATATTTCTTGATGGCACAGTGACTACCGAACGGTACGTGAAGGAAACTTCCTGGCAGATTAAAACTGTGTGCCGGACCGAGACTCGCACTCGGGTTCGCAGAAGAGCTTCTGTGAAGTTTGGAAGGTAGGAGACGAGGTACTCGCAGAACTGAAGCTGTGAGAACTGTCGTGAGTCGTGCATAGGTAGCTCAGTCGGTAGAGCACTTGCCCGCGAAAGGCAAAAGTCCCGAGTTCGAGCCTAGGTCGAGCATTCGGTTTTAATCTGCCAGGATGTTTCATATCAGCGCACACTCAGCTGCAGAGTGAAAATCTCTGAGTACATTTACATGGGTACTCTGCAAATCACATTTAAGTGCCTGGCAGAGAGTTCATCGAACCACCTTCACAATTCTCTATTATTCCAATCGCGTGTAGCACGTGGAAAGAATGAAAACCTGTATCTTTCCGTACGAGCTCTGACTTCCCTTATTTTATCTTGGTGATCATTCCTCCATATGTATATCGGTGTCAACAAAATATTTTCGCATTCGGAGGAGAAAGTTGGTGATTGGAATTTCTTGAGAAGATTCCGTCACAAAGAAAAACGCCTTTTTTTTAATGATGTCCAGCCCAAATCCTGTATCATTTCTGTGACACTCTTTCACATATTTCGCGATAATACAAAACGTGCTGCCTTTCTTTGAATTTTTTCAATGAACTCCATTAGTCTTATCTGGTAAGGATCCCACACAGCGCAGCAGTATTCTAAAAGAGGACGGACAAGCGTAGTGTACGCAGTCTCCTTAGTAGGTCTGTTACAGTTTCTAAGTGTCCTGAAAATAACACACAGTCTTTGGTTAGCGTTCCCCACAACATTTTCTATGTGTTCCTTCCAATTTAAGTTGTTCGTTATTTTAATATCTAGATATTTAATTGAATTTACGGCTTTTAGATTTGACTGATTGATCGTGTAACCGAAGTCTAACGAGTTCCTTTTAGCACTCATGTGGCTGGCCTCATACTTTTCGTTATTTAGGATCAACTGCCACTATTCGCACCATTCAGATATCTTTTCTAAATCGTTTTGCAGTTTGTTTTGGTCTCCTGATGACTTTATTAGTCGATAAACGACAGCGTCATCTGCATACAACCGAAGATGGCTGCTCAGATAGTCCCAAAAATCGTTTATATAGATAAGGAACAGCACATGGCCTATAACACTACCTTGCGGAACGCCAGAAATCACTTCTGTTTTACTCGATGACTTTCGGTCAATTACTACGAACTGTGACCTCTCTGACAGGAAATCACAAATCCAGTCACATAACTGAGACGATATTCCATAAGCACGCAATTGCACTACGAGCCGCTTGTGTGGCACAGTGTCAAAAGCCTTCCGGAAATCCAGAAATACGGAATCGATCTGAAATCCGTTGTCAATAGCACTCAACACTTCATGTATTTTAGTGAATTACTCCTACTACCTTTCTTGAATATTGGTGTGACTTGTGCAACTTTCCAGTCTTCGGGTACGGATCTTTCGTCGAGCGAACGGTTGTATATGATTGTTAAGTGTGGAGTTAATGCATCAGCATACTCCGAAAGGAACCTAAATGGTATACAGTCTGAACCAGAAGAATTACTTTCATTACGTGATTTAAGTTGCTTCACTACTCTGAGGATATTTACTTCTACGTTACTCATGTTGGCAGTGGTCTGCATTCGAATTCTGGAATATTTACTTCGTCTTCTTTTGTGAAGGCATTTCGAAAGGCTGCGTTTAATAACTCTGCTTTGGCAGCACTGTCTTCGATAGTATCTCCATTGCTATCGTGCAGAGAAGCCATTGATTGTACATGAAGGTTCTGGAAGATGACTTCATCTCCATTATCCAAAGTGACCCTGATTTCGACAAGGCGTGGTTCATACAATACGGAGCTCGATCCTGTCGAAAAAGGAGGTGCCCTGAAGGAGCACTTCGGGGACCACATTTTGTCTTCAGGGGTACCCAGGTGCCACTGGCATGGGGCTCGATTGGCCGCCTTATTCCTCGGATCTGAACATATGCGACTGCTTTTATGACGTGTACAGCATTACTGAGCTAAAAACAGCGATTCAGAAAGTCATCGAATTTCACTATTCGTCTGCGCCACATCATCGCCAATGATGGCAGGCATATTGAGCATGTCATAACCTAAATCCGAATATGTGTAGTGACGTTTACATGTTGAATAAAGTGTGTGGACGACGTAGTTTGTAATTATTTACGTTTTTTTTTCGTTGTTGTTGTTGTTGTGGTCTTCAGTCCTGAGACTGGTTTGATGCAGCTCTCCATGCTACTCTATCCTGTGCAAGCTTCTTCATCTTCCAGTACCTACTGCAACCTACATCCTTCTGAATCTGCTTAGTGTATTCATCTCTTGGTCTCCCTCTACGATTTTTACCCCACACGCTGTCCTCTAGTACCAAATTGGTGACCCCTTGATGCCTCAGAACATGTCCTACCAACAGATCCCTTCTTCTAGTCAAGTTGTGCCACAAACTCCTCTTCTCCCCAATTCTATTCAGTACCTCCTCATTAGTTATGTGATCTACCCATCTGATCTTCAGCATTCTTCTGTAGTACCACATTTCGAAAGTTTCTATTCTCTTCTTGTCTAAACTATTTATCGTCCATGTTTCACTTCCATACATGGCCACACTCCAATCAAATACTTTCAGAAACGACTTCCTGACACTTAAATCTGTACTCGATGTTAACAAATTTCTCTTCTTCAGAAACGCTTTCCTTGCCATTGCCAGTCTACATTTTATATCCTCTCTACTTCGACCATCATCAGTTATTTTGCTCCCCAAATAGCAAAACTCCTTTACTACTTTAAGTGTCTCATTTCCTAATCTAATTCCGGCAGCACTATCCGACTCAATTCGACTACATTCCATTATCCTCGTTTTGCTCTTGTGATGTTCATCTTATATCCTCCTTTCAAGACACTGTCCATTCCGTTCAACTGCTCTTCCAAGTCCTTTGCTGTCTCTGACAGAATTACAATGCCATCGGTGAACCTCAAACTTTTTATTTCTTCTCCATGGATTTTAGTACCTACTCCGAACTTTTCCTTTGTTTCCTTTATTGCTTGATCAATATACAGATTGAATAACATCGGGGATAGGCTACAACCCTGTCTCACTCCCTTCACAACCACTGCTTCCCTTTCATGTCCCCCGACTCTTATAACTACCATCTGGTTTCTGTACAAATTGCAAATAGCCTTTCGCTCCCTGTATTTTACCCCTGCCACCTTTAGAATTTGAAACAGAGTATTCCAGTCAACATTCTCAAAAGCTTTCTCCAAGTCTACAAATGCTAGAAACGTAGGTTTGCCTTTCCTTAATCTTTCTTCTAAGATAAGTCGTAGGGTCAGTATTGCCTCTACGGAATCCAAACTGATCTTCCCCGAGGTTCGCTTCTACCAGTTTTTCTATTCGTCTGAAAAGAATTCGCGTTAGTATTTAGCTTTTTTTCGTATAGTTCAATAATTCTTACCCTATATTTGCAAAAAAACAAAAAAACAGCAATGTCGTGTCGGCATTTGGCAGCCAGGAGCCCAGCCACACACGTCAGAACTGCGGCGGAGGACCCTGGTGACGCACAGTGGAGCGCAACGTCCGCCGCGGTCCCGGCGTCTCGAGTCCACGTGGCCGGCGCGAAGGTCCGCGCGCCCAGGAATAGCGGCGCTTCCTTCCGACGCGGCGGGCCAGCCCGGCACGGGCGAGCGGAGCCTCCGCTATTCATAGGCGGCCGCCGCGCAGCGCCGCCAGGGACGCTGGCCGTGGCTTGGCACAAGGGCCGTTCCGTGAACCTCGGTCCTCGCCGCACTGCCCCTTTGTCGCGCCGCTGGCAGCTGACGCGTCGTTTCCGGAAGCGGATCTAGTTCCCGCGACCCTTCCCAAATCCCTGCATGCGTAAGTGCTGTATCGTCGCACTGCTAGTGCGTCAAGGGAATTCTCGGAACAGAGACTATTCGGAGCGGTGCCCGGTTTCACCTGCTAGCTGAACAAATATCTGATTTTAACACATTGCAACAATTTGTCGCGTTTGTGCGTTTATGTCACTTTCCGGTCAACGATTTGCTATATAAGCAATAGCATATGCTATTGTGGTGTTGCAAGTCATTGTAAAAGACAGGTTACCCAATCGGCTTCTACATCTATCTTTGGGTACATACTCCGCAAGCGCACCGAACCCTGCGTGGCCAAGGGTACCCTGTTCCACTACTTCAAAAAATGGTTCAAATGGCTCTGAGCACTATGGGACTCAACTGCTGTGGTCATTAGTCCCCTAGAACTTAAAACTACTTAAACCTAACTAACCTAAGGACATCACACACATCCATGCCCGAGGCAGGATTCGAACCTGCGACCGTAGCAGTCGCGCGGTTCCGGGCTGAGCGCCTAGAACCGCTAGACCACCGCGGCCGGCTGTTCCACTACTAGTCGTTTCCTTCTCTGCTCCACTCGCGAATACAGCGAGGAAAAAACGACTGTCTATATGCCTCCGTATGAGCTCTAATTTCTCGTATCTTATTTTCGTGGTCTTCACGCGAAATGTATATCAGACGCAGTAGAATCGTTCTGCAGTCAGCTTCAGTTCCCGATTGTCTAAATTTTCTCAATATTGCTCCTCGAAAAGGAAGTCGTCTTCCCACCGTGGATTCCCAATGGAGCTCACGGAGCAGTTCCATAAAATCTGCGTGCTGTTCGAACGTACCGTTAACAAATCTAGCAGCCCGCCTCTGAGGTGGTTCTTCGTTTAATCCCACCTGGTGCGAATTCCAAATACTAGCGCCCTATATGTGGTCTCCGTTACAGACGAACCACACCTTCCTAGGATCTACGGCCGTGGGGTGGCCGAGTGGTTCTAGGCGCTACAGTTTGGAACCGCGCGACCACTACAGTCGCAGGTTCGAATCCTGCTTCGGGCATGTATGTGTGTGATGTCCTTAGGTTAGTTAGATTTAAGTAGTTCTAAGTTCTAGGGGAGTGATGACCTCAGAAGTTAAGTCCCATAGTGCACAGAGACATTTGAACCATTTGAACCTAGAACCTACATTTACATCTACATGGTAACTCCACCATTCATACTTAAGTGCCTGGCAGAGGGTTCATCGATCCATTTTCATACTACTTCTCTACCATTTCACTCTCAAATGGCGCGTGGGAAAAAGGAACACTTAAATCTTTCCGTTCGAGCTCTGATTTTATGATGATCATTTCTCCCTACGTAGGTGGGTATCCACAAAATATTTTCGCATTCGGAAGAGAAAGTTGGTGATTGAAATTTCGTTAATAGATCTCGCCGCAAAGAAAACTGCCTTTCTTTCAGTGGTGCACCCCAACTCGCGTATCATATTGTAAGTAGGCTGTTTATGTTTTCTTATTGGTAACGCCACGTAGCACTCTGTATGTGCTGTGTGCAGTCTGTGGCTGGTTTGAATTGTTGTTGGAATATCTGCCATTGTAGTGTTGGGCAGCTGGATGTGAACAGCGCGTAGTATTGCGCAGTTGGAGGTGAGTTGCCAGCAGTGGTGGATGTGGGGAGAGAGATGGCGGAGTTTTGAAATTTGTAATACTGGATATCATGAACTGCTATATACATTACGATTTATGAACACTATTGGGGTAAATACATTGTTTGTTCTGTATCAAAATCTTTCATTTGCTAACTATGCCTATCAGTAGTTAGTGCCTTCAGTAGTTTGAATCTTTTATTTAGCTGGCAGTAGTGGCGCTCGCTGTATTGCAGTAGTTCGAGTAACGAAGATTTTTGTGAGGTAAGTGATTTGTGAAAGGTATAGGTTAATGTTAGTCATGGCCATTCTTTTGTAGGGATTTTGGAAAGTCAGATTGCGTTGCGCTAAAAAATATTGTGTGTCAGTTTAAGCACAGTCGTATATAATTTTTCTAAGGGGACGTTTCATATGGCGACCCTGCCAGGATACCTCACTGGAATGTTCTGATTTTTTCTTGTAGTTTGTGTAATTAGTGTAGATTTTGTTTATTGCTAGTGCGTAATTGTAGAGAGAATCTCCTTTGTAGTTGCAGTCTTTAATTGTTGTACAGTAAAACAGGTGTGGCACGTATGTAAATTTGCACCAAGTATTTCACAGCTGTGCTTGCAATTAACTAGATATCATTCTCAGTGCTGTGTTAATGTATTTTCTTATTTTGCTCTTCAAATTGTGCTTTTCTGTGTTGTCGTGTGAAATATTGTGAAAATAATGGTGTGTGAAAAACGTAACACTAGGCTCCAAAGTAAACTGAGAAATAATAGTGACGACGAGCGTAGCTTATCAGCGCCGCTGAGTAATGAATTAACTAATGTTCAAGGTAGTAATATGGTAATTGTGCACAGGGAAATGGAGCAGGCTGCAAATAATGCTGTAGGCAGTGAAACAATTAGTGAACAGGGAAGCATTATCGATCGATCGGTCGGCAAGAGCTCGCCGCAGGAATCCGAAATGACAGGACACAATCTTGCAAATACTGTAGATTCAGGTTTTGCGTCCTCACCGTTTTCTCAAATAAGTCAAGACACATTTTCTGCTTGTCAAAATGTGAATGTTGCCGGTGCAAATTCTCTGCCGAAAAGCATAGAGGAACAGATTCCAGACACTAATACATTATTATTGCAATTAATGCAACAAATGAATCAAAATCAGAGACAAACACAGCAAAAGCTTCAAAAGTTAGACACAATGGAACAAAATCAGAGACAAACACAGCAAAAGCTTCAAAAGTTAGACGCAATGGAACAAAATCTTCAAATGTTAGACACAATGGAACAAAATCTTCGGAAGTTAGACACCACACTTGAATAAACACGTGAAGATTTAACTACTGAGTTACATAACATTGAATCGAAATGTCAAAAAGTCTGTAATGACGCAAAAACACAAATTTGTGAGCATTTTCAACCTATTTTTTCACGGCATGAAAATGCATTACAGAATCACGAAGCAGCCATAAAAGAACTGCAAACCATTGTTCATGAAAATCATGAGACCTTGTGGGCTAAAATTGACTCAGTTGCATCTACCGATTCGGTTACACAACTTGCAAAAACTCAGGAAAACTTGAAGAACACAGTAGATTCGATTTCAACACAAATGGACACTCTGAAACTTGGTTCAGAAAAACACACTGAGGAAATGTGTTCACTATCGGACAAAGTAGCCGAACTTTCGGATCAGTTCACTAATTTATCTACAAAGGTAGATTATTATCTGAATGACACAAGCCCCGTAGCCTTCACTGACACAGAAGAGTATGAAAAAATTAGAAAATTCAAACAAAATCAGAATCAAATTAATACGCAACACCAAAGAGAAATCCAGGAAGTACAAGATCAGCTGATACAGGTAATACAATAATTACGTATTTCAGAGGACACTCGCGCTCCAGTACGGGAAGAGGGACATAGAAATACGGAACAACCACAAAATAATAACGCAGGACACTTCGGAAATTATGAAAGAAATTGGCAAGGCGCATTGGATTTTGAGATGGAACCGCCGAAACGAAGTAACAATGAGCGATGTGCGACTCGCCAACACGATGATTTCGACTATAAGCTGTTCATTACTACACGTAAATTCAAAACATTTAAGAAGTCTGACAACGACATTCATCACAAGCATGGCTTCATCAATTCTCTCATTGTTTTCCTCCCAACTGATCATTGGAGCACAGGTTATAATTTATGTGTGGCTACTTGGAGAATGAATCAGCTGTAAGAATGTGATCGGTCATTCACGATTGTCACAGTGAAGGAGAATTTTATCATGCCTTCCTCTCAGCATATTGGTCTCAAGCTACACAAGACCGAGTAAAACATAGCATCATAATGATGAAACGTTTCGAACAATCTGAATTTTCCAGTCTTATGATATATTTTGAAGACATGTTGCATAAGAATCAGTATCTTTCAAACCCATACAGCCCTTCAGAACTCATCCGCATTTGCTTAATGAAATTGCCTGAACATTTAAGAAATATTATTTTGGTAGGACGTTGCCAAGACGACATTGAAGCTTTTCAGGGACTCTTACAAGAACTGGAAATTGACACTGACAATCATGGGATGCGAAAACAGGAAAACAATCACTACAGGTCACATCTGTCACAATTCCATGACGACAGAAACAATAACTGGACACGACAAGTCTATTCTTACAACGCAAATCGTGAACAAAACAGACACCACCCATATGACAACCACTGGCAGAGTAATATAGTTACAGAGAAAGATCGCATTTCCATAGTAATGAATATGACAGAGATTACCAAAGAAACAGACAATATGGGAACAAAAACAATTATTATCAAGGGAGACAGAATAACTGTAGACGCAACGGTCCAGCGCGCAGTTACGATTCAGGGAGAAATTCTCCACCACATGACCGACAAACAAGAAACTATGTAAACTACCGACAATACGACAGACCTGAATTCCATCACAACTGGCGGAATTCGAACAGAGCACGGCACTCTCGACGAGGTGAATTTGCAGAAGATAGGTCTCCTAATCCCAATAACGATGCACGCCAACAAAGAGACAGACAATGACTCGCACCGCAGGCAGCCACGTGCGCTGGCTGGCTCAGGGAAAAATTACATAGACGTTAACCTTGAGAAAAATTTTAGCATTCTTTACCGATGTATCATATACCACATGATAATTCCACTGAAGCTGAAACTCTGCGTACTAGGAAGAGTAAAGGTTTACACCACATTTCACATGTAAAACCGTTTATTGAAAGATAATCTGCTTTTTAAATTTGTCTTTGCCATAAAACTTTTCACTTCACATTTCTAGTATGCATTGTCAGACTTAGAAACTGTTACCATGCAAAATGTTTGAAGTTAAATATCCAGTCAAGAACCAAGAGAACTTATTTAAACAGAAATTACGAATGCATTGTTATAGTGAGCAGACAACACAGTGTTGTTATTTGTACATTCTTGCTTGTTAGTTGCACGATTACGTAACGACTATAAGGCTTACATACTTAGAACATATACTGGTACTGCTAATGAGATTTTAATGCAACATTTTGGTTTACTTGAAAATACATTCTGGATTTAAAGTACTTTCTGTGAGATACCAGACGACACAGTGGTTAGTTTATGTGACAACTACACGGTTTTATCATGACGCTACTAATGAGTGACAATTTACAATGTTGCTTTTGCGGTGTTTCTGTTTTATATCTGCTCAGTTTTTCTGCATTATTCTGGAAAGTAAAACATGTTTTAGTAGTAACTTTTGTGGTATAGCAACAATGAGACAGCCTTTTTCGTGGCACAACAATACGTTACTGTACAGTACTTTTTTCATCACGCCAATAAGTATAATAGCTACGATATCTATACGCAAAGCATTTCACTTTTGTTTATCATGAGTAAGTACATTGACTTCTGGAGAACTTAGCTTTCGGAGGACGATAACTACGACACTTCCACAGAGATTATGTTGCAACAAGACGCGCAGTTTAGCGCTACAGTACATGTATTTGAGTAATTAATTTTGTACTTAAAACATTTATTTTTAAAGATATTTGAAGTACAATGATAGAAAGGTTTTCTGTGATACATTTCATTCTGTTGCTGTACTCTGTAACGCCTGAGGGTATAATTACATTAATCCTCAGGGGGTACACGCCTACTTTGTGTACCATGTGTTTGACAAGCACAAGGAGCCCTAGATAATATGGTATTTGCTTATACAACTTTACACATCGGTACCATATTTCTCTAACACATAAATTACACAGCTATCTGATCATTTAACAGAGAAATAAACATCTTTTTACTACGTCAGTGACACATGTTTACGCAATTACACAGTTGGATAACTTCACAGTTATGAAATTGTATTTTTTCTGCACTATCTGAACTGTTCATACTTTTTCAGAACCATTGTGATACTATGAGAGTTTTGAATGATGTATTTGGTATGGGATCATGATTTTTAAAGTATGTTTGAGGTAGATGACACTATTGAAATGAGCAGAGAATTTTCTTTACGTTTTGAAATTATTGCAGAAAGCTACGACGTTTTTGAGATTTGACTGAGGTTTTATGATGTTATTTTTATGACGACGATATGTATTATGCTGTTGAGGTATGTTTATGATCAATAAGCTGATGCTATATGAGGAATTTGATTATGCTACATATTTATAATGATAAAATATTGAAGAATGTCAATGAATATGTATATGTGTAACAAGGTAAGGAATAAGGAGTAGTGGTTAGGCACTCTGACTTGTGAAAAAGGATGTTGGAAACCAAGAATCGTACTTTAAGAGTTATGAAATGTGTGTAAATGCGTGAATATATCACAATGCCGGCGAAAATTTTTTGGACACTGTTATAGTCATAAGATTTTGTTTCTACACATTTGCAACGCAAATTCTTGACCCATGAAATTTTGTATATGAGACTGCCACTGTAGTGCAAACTGGTGTTGTAAATATTTCGGTAAGAAAGTTAAGTGACCTTCACGTAATGCGTCGTGGGCACGACACATTATGTGGGCAGCTACACGACAGTTGCCTGAAAAAAAGCCATTAGTGTGTGCCTTTCAGAGGCACAGGTGGAGAAAAAAAAAGAAGCCATTATCCTCGCTATTGACATTCCTTTGTAGAAAGCATTGCAAATACGACAAGCTCAAACTTGAAAACATATGATTATACTGTGGAGCTCTTAATTTATGATATTTACTAAAATGCCTAATGAAACGATGAGAAACATTTCACGGCTATTGTCTTGCTAGTTGAGAGAAATGCCATATGGCTTGCTTTATGTATTTATTTACTCATTTTGTTTAATATCTAGTTTCTAGCTGCACTGCAGCATTGGTTAAAATAAAATTTAATAGATGTACTAATATAGTTATTTTATGCCTACAGATCCAGTCAATAAGAAATTTATGATCTACTTCCAAGAAAACGAGGGCACATAAATAGACATTTCCCTTCACAGGAATTGCATAAATCATTTTTTTACGATTTGGTGACTTATCTGCTAGTGTAAGTTACAGTGATGCATCACTCTAGTGTTAAGATGTGACATAGGTATTAAACATGGCCATTTTTACTGTAATATTTTTTCTGCTAGAGCTTTCTCATGTTTAGATATAAGTTATTGCATTTGCTGCGGCTGTTTGCCAGGCATAGTGCTACTAAATTTCACTTTGTGTTACTCTGTTAAGCTAGTTTTACTACTGATTTATTTTTCTTGTTGCTGCACATTGGCTCATATTAGTTGTAATGTTGCATTGCTTGGTAATTTAAATTTACTGCAGCTTGCTTTGACAATTTCCATTTTTTTCATTGCTGTTTATATTAATTGTTTCATGCTGCTGCATTGCATCGTCTCTTAGTTTAGCATCTGAGCTCAGTAGATTTAAGTTAGCTTAAGAGGGGGTAGACTATATAAGAAACTAACTATGATGAATTGGAAGAAATGCATTGAGAAGCTATAAGAAAATGGTTTAGCCAAAAAAAAGAATTTTTGAAAGAGGATATGAACCAAAAAAAGTAGGGTTTAGGGACAACAGGTTTAGGTAGGATTTTCTTGGAAATAAATGATGAGGTAGATAATGGTAAATAAATAATGAGGTAAGAAATGTGTGAACATATAAATACAGAAAGCATTTTTTTGGTGGAAACAAATGTTGAAATAAGAGGAAAGATATAAGGAATAAAGTTTTGGGGTGGACTGCAGTACCAAATGTCACACTGAAAACAAACGCTGTCCTGTATTTTTGTGTTATTACACTATGTGAATTTGTGTTTTTCCTGTCTTAATGTGTTTAGCTAATAAGAGTTACGTTGTAGAATTTTTCTGATAATATGTTATTTTCTTTGTAAAGATGTTTAGACATTATTTATTCTGTTCTGTTTTAATGCTCATGTGTGAAGTTGATGTTTCGAAAGTTATTCTGATCTTTTATGTATGTACTCATGTCATAATTCCTGTAACACTGATGTATACATTATTTCGATTCTTTTGTAAAGCCTGTACTACAAATGTTATCTGTATTGTTATGTTCTTTAATGATGTATTTTGTACCTTTGTAATTGTATTCTTATGTTATAAAATTGTAATTGACACCAGTTCATCATATTATTAACTTGTAAGTTCCATTGCACTGCACACGTTTCTGTTGGTCATAGTATATGGACAATATGTGAGAAGTAGGGACTGTTAGGGTTTACACATGTGTTAATAATTCAGCAAGGGACTGGATAACAGCATTGTTGGTTCTGAGGACAATTCCAAAAACTTTGTGAGTGCACAAGTGGTGGTTATGGACTTGCTATATTATCCGCAAGACTCTTCAATGGTGATTGTGCACCTTCACAGTCACAACAGATGGCTGCTGGCCATCTCTACAAGGACTACAGTGGGTCTGCATCTTTGATGACCCACCAATACCATTATTTCTACAAGGACTACAGTGGGTCTACACCTTTGCTGACTCACCAGTACCATTATTTCTACAAGGACTGCAGTGGGTCTGCATCTTTGATGACCCACCAATACCATTATTTCTATAAGGACTACAGTGGGTCTACACATTTGCTGACTCAACAGTACCATTATTTCTACAAGGACTACAGTGGGTCTGCATCTTTGATGACCCACCAATACCATTATTTCTATAAGGACTACAGTAGGTCTACACCTTTGCTGACTCAACAGTACCATTATTTCTACAAGGACTACAGTGGGTCTGCATCTTTGATGACCCACCAATACCATTATTTCTATAAGGACTACAGTGGGTCTACACCTTTGCTGACTCAACAGTACCATTATTTCTACAAGGACTGCAGTGGGTCTGCACTTCTGATGGCCAACAATACCACAATCTCTACCAGGACTACAGTGGGTCTGCACCTCTGGTGGCCCACCAATACCATACTCTCTACCAAGACTACATCACTTCCTCTGTGATGACCTACCTACCAATATTCTTCAAAACTTCGACTGACTCTGCTGTGGGTTTGCTCTGTTGTGGCCCATTACCTGTCTGCATGTCAAGAGTCAGCACTGTCTTTCTGTTGGAAGGACAACACTACTTCTTCAAGACGGCATGGAAATCCACTACTTCCGGTGTGCATTTTCTTTTACTGCTCAGACTTTGAGAAAAACACTGCAATTTTACTGTGATGAACGATCAGGACTGTCTTTATGGACTGTGAGAAAATTTTAGCTTTTGACCAACATTGTATCAAGAAGTGTGTGCATTTGATTTCTTTGTTATTGTAATTATGAAAAATTTCTTCAAATCTGTATTGGCCACTGCCCAAAACAATTTGTAAAATTTTTTGTGGAGAGCATGGGGCCTATAAAAGTAGGCTGTTTATGTTTTCTTATTGGTAACGCCACGTAGCGCCCTGTATGTGCTGTGTGCAGTCTGTGGCTGGTTTGCATTGCTGTTGGAATATCTGCCATTGTAGTGTTGGGCAGCTGGATGTGAACAGCGCGTAGCGTTGCGCAGTTGGAGGTGATCAAAATCTTTCATTTGCTAACTACGCCTATCAATAGTTAGTGCCTTCAATAGTTTGAATCTTTTATTTAGCTGGCAGTAGTGGCGCTCGCTGTATTGCAGTAGTTCGAGTAACGAAGATTTTTGTGAGGTAAGTGATTAGTGAAAGGTATAGGTTAATGTTAGTCAGAGCCATTCTTTTGTAGGGATTTTTGAAAGTCAGATTGCGTTGCACTAAAAAATATTGTGTGTCAGTTTAAGCACAGTCGTATATAATTTTTCTAAGGGGACGTTTCAATATCAGTGACACTCTCACCCCTATTGCGCGAAAACACGAAACGCGCTGCCCTTCTTTGCCCTTCTTCGATGTCCTCTGTCAGTCCTACCTGGTAAGGATCCCACACCACGCAGCAATATTCCAGCAGAGAACGGACAGGTGTAATGTAGGCTGTGTCTTTGGTGAGTTTGTTGCATCTTCTAAGTATTCTGCCAGCAAAGCGCACTCTTTGTTTCGCCTTCACCATAATATTATCTATGTGGTCCTTCCAATTTAAGGTGCTCGTAATTGTAATTCCTAGGTATTTAGTCGAATTGACAGGCCTTAGATCGTATATCCAAAATTTATCGGATTTCTTTTACTACCCATGTGAATGACCTGGGGCACTCCGACGACATTCTTGTCTCTGTTGAACATTCATCGTCAAGGACAACATAGAGGGGTCTACTATTTAAGAAGTCTTCGAGACACATATCTGTGAACTGATTCCATATGCTCGTACCTTCGTTTGCAGACTGCAGTAGGGCACCGTGTCGAATGCTTTTCGGAAATCTACACTACTGGAAATGGAAAAAAGAACACATTGACACCGGTGTGTCAGACCCACCATACTTGCTTCGGACACTGTGAGAGGGCTGTACAAGCAATGATCACACGCACGGCACAGCGGACACACCAGGAACCGCGGTGTCGGCCGTCGAATGGCGCTAGCTGCGCAGCATTTGTGCACCGCCGCCGTCAGTGTCAGCCAGTTTGCCGTGGCATATTGAGCTCCATCGCAGTCTTTAACACTGGTAGCATGCCGCGACAGTGTGGACGTGAACCGTATGTGCAGTTGACGGACTTTGAGCGAGGGCGTATAGTGGGCATGCGGGAGGCCGGGTGGACGTACCGCCGAATTGCTCAACACGTGGGGCGTGAGGTCTCCACAGTACATCGATGTTGTCGCCAGTGGTCGGCGGAAGGTGCACGTGCCCGTCGACCTGGGACCGGACCGCAGCGACGCACGGATGCACGCCAAGACCGTAGGATCCTACGCAGTGCCGTAGGGGACCGCACCGCCACTTCCCAGCAAATTAGGGACACTGTTGCTCCTGGGTTATCGGCGAGGACCATTCGCAACCGTCTCCATGAAGCTGGGCTACGGTCCCGCACACCGTTAGGCCGTCTTCCGCTCACGCCCCAACATCGTGCAGCCCGCCTCCAGTGGTGTCGCGACAGGCGTGAATGGAGGGACGAATGGAGACGTGTCGTCTTCAGCGAAGAGAGTCGCTTCTGCCTTGGTGCCAATGATGGTCGTATGCGTGTTTGGCGCCGTGCAGGTGAGCGCCACAATCAGGACTGCATACGACCGAGGCACACAGGGCCAACACCCGGCATCATGGTGTGGGGAGCGATCTCCTACACTGGCCGTACACCACTGGTGATCGTCGAGGGGACACTGAATAGTGCACGGTACATCCAAACCGTCATCGAACCCATCGTTCTACCATTCCTAGACCGGCAAGGGAACTTGCTGTTCCAACAGGACAATGCACGTCCGCATGTATCCCGTGCCACCCAACGTGCTCTAGAAGGTGTAAGTCAACTACCCTGGCCAGCAAGATCTCCGGATCTGTCCCCCATTGAGCATGTTTGGGACTGGATGAAGCGTCGTCTCACGCGGTCTGCACGTCCAGCACGAACGCTGGTCCAACTGAGGCGCCAGGTGGAAATGGCATGGCAAGCCGTTCCACAGGACTACATCCAGCATCTCTACGATCGTCTCCATGGGAGAATAGCAGCCTGCATAGCTGCGAAAGGTGGATATACACTGTACTAGTGCCGACATTGTGCATGCTCTGTTGCCTGTGTCTATGTGCCTGTGGTTCTGTCAGTGTGATCATGTGATGTATATGACCCCAGGAATGTGTCAATAAAGTTTCCCCTTCCTGGGACAATGAATTCATGGTGTTCTTATTTCAATTTCCAGGAGTGTAGAAATATGGGATCAGCGTGTAGCCTTTCATCTATAGTTCACAATATATCATGTGAGAAGAGGAAGGACGACGGTTCAATCCCGTCTCCGGCCATCCTGATTTAGGTTTTCCGTGATTTCCCTAAATCGCTTCAGGCAAATGCCGGGATGGTTCCTTTGAAAGGGCACGGCCGATTTCCTTCCCCATCCTTCCCTAACACGAGCTTGCGCTCCGTCTCTAATGACCTCGTTGTCGACGGGACGTTAAACACTAATATCCTCCTCCTCCTCCTCATGTGAGAAGAGAGCAAGCTGGTTTCCGCACGAGCGATGTTTTCTAAAGCTGTGCTGAATCGTGGACATGAGCTCTTCGGTCTCTAACAAATTTGTTATAATCGAACTCAGAATATGCTATATAATTCTGCAGAAAACCGATTTTAAGGACAGTGGTCTGTAATTTTACGGATTTGTTCTTTTAGCCCTCTTATATACAAGAGTCACCTGCGCTTTTTTCCAGTCGCTTCGGACTATGCGCTGCGCGAGAGATTCGAGATAAATGCAAGGTAAGTAAAGGGCCAATGCCGTACAGTATTCTTTGTAATACCGCACTGGGGTTCCATCCGGACCTGGAGACTTACTTGTTTTCAACTCTTTTCAGATATGTCTAGGCCAGATTTGCTTATTACTATGTCGTCCATACGGGAGTCTGTTCGATGGTCAAACGACGGTATGTTTGTGCGTTTCTCCTCAGGGAACGATTTATTAAAGGCGAAATTTAAAAGTTTGACTTCTGTTTTGTTCTCTTCATTTGCCACACCCAAGTGGTTAACAAGTGACTGGATGGAATCCTTACACTCGCTTAGCGAATTTACGCAAGACCAGAATTTTCTCGGCTTCTCTGCCAATTCTTTGCTAATTTACGATAGTGTTAGTTGTTGTATACTTCGCCCATAGATCTTTCAACAGACGTACCAATTTCTAATAACCTTTGCCTGTCGTCATTTGCGAGTTCTCTTCTGAACCGAGAGCACAACAGCCTTCGGTTCCATAGCATTTTTGATATTTCATTGTTAAACCACAGTGGGTCTTCTCCGTCCTTAATCCACTCCCTAGCACATGGTTCTCCAGACCACCTTTTACAATCTGTTAACACTTTTCCCATAATACCTCTATGGTACTAAGTGATGTTAATTCACTGTCAAAGTGAGACGGTAACAACCGCTTAGCTGCTCTCCAGCAGAAACACTCTCCTTGCCTTCTTGACTGATTTAATAACTTTAGCGACCGAAGTTGCTATAATGACACAATGATGACTAATGCTCGTCTCTACACTGAAACTGTCGGTGAGGCCTGGCCTGTTTGTAGCCAGAAGGTGTAAGATATTTCCACTGTGTGTTGGCTGTCGTACTGCCTGCTCAAGGTAGTTTTGAGAAAACGCGTTCAAAAGTTCTTCGTGAGACCATCTGTCTGTACCACCTGCAATGAATCTATAGACCCGGTAGGTTACCGTAGCCTTCGAGTAGCATTGCATGATCTGGGTGCTTGCGTGCTACTGACCGTAGACTGTCTTTAAATGACTCCAGAACTGTCGCAGCGGAATCGGGTGGCACTCTAGAAGTGATTGATGGTCATGCCATATGAATGGAAGTGTGGGAAAGCGATGCGCTTTGACTAAATGCCGTTGAGCGGCGACATATCCTAGGAAATCCGGCATCACATTTGGTGCAAAGAAGTGTGACGTCCAATATTAACATCCAACTGATAAAGAAACAAATCTTACAATGAGAGGACTTCACCCATAATAATGTCTATACAACTACAACATTAATTATTAAAAACCCTTATGTCAGTCGATAGGCACAAATTTGCTTCATACACAAAATGGACAAAATCTCATTAGAAACAACTGACCAAACTATTGAACAAAAGCCTTTAAAGCAGTTGCTTACAACAATCGTTGCAGTCCAAAATTAATAGTTACGCTAAATGTTCAAATAAATTTCCACATAACGAATCACAAAGAAAACCAACACTAAATAACACCACGTTACAGCTGCCAGACAAATATGTAATATGCTATTTTTCAGGAAAATTGTCATATAAAGTAGTAAGACTTTTCCGAAGAACAAATATCAGAATCACAGTTTACACAAATAACAAAATAAAGGACGAAACCACCCCCAATATTAAAAATAAAAGCTAGGCATACAGTCAGTTGGAATGTACAAACTTAAGTGGAATTCTTGTCCGAAGATATGTGTGTTTTGCCCAAATAGAAAGAAATTTCAAAATACCATTCTGTGAACATACAGACGCTCTTTGTTCAAAAAACTTATACAAATACACATAGCGGCTTTATAATTCCCGTATCGGATGATCTGAAGATGGAAATATAATTCTGCTAAAACTATTGATCAGTATGTGTTGCAACTACGATCTTGGCAATGAAACTTCTATTTTGAAAGCCTTTTCACACTGATATACAGTGGAGAACGTTCTCCTTCTGGCGATGTCAGGTAATTACAAAATCCACATTCGCCTTGCATGTAGCTGAAGATGGGCGTCGAGCAAAGATAAAGCACACAGCCTCCAAATACTTCACCCGGTCAATGAAGCTAAAAAAATGAACCCACTAGAAGAAACTGAAAGTTATGCTCACAAATGTGCATGAGAAAATGACATTCTAAAGGACAATAGTTACCCAACAAAATATGTCTATGAAACTTCCATAGTTCACTTACACAACTACACGCCAAGTACAGTCATGAATAAACATAATACTAATAATAAAAAGACCATGTATTCCTGTTGCCACATCGATTGTGGATCCATCCAGTGTATATAGTAGTTCTGCGTCATGTAAGTCAGTCGTTCGGCCTTTATTCATGACAAACGTCACTCCAGTATGTCAAAATGTTAACTGTGTGCAAAATATATGTAATATTAATTCTATTTTATAAAATGTACATCAGCATTTTTGTAATACTCAATATAGTTTTGTTAATTAGTCACTACTGCATTCACTAAATAACGTTGCATAGCACTCAGTGCAGTCATGCTAAGCAATTTCAATATTTTAATCATTCAGGAGGTTAAATTAACATATTTAATGTACACACCCGACTGACTTTAGCAGTATTTTTGGAACATATGAAGAAACGGAAACGTTGTTCATAGAGATCATTTTCAAATGTAAATAAACATGTCAGTGGGCGACATGACTGATACTGCACTGTTTACGTGCCACATAATAAGAGTTGGGTTTGGTTGATTTGGTAGAGGAAACCAAACAGCGAGGACATCGGTCTCATCGGGTTAGGGAACGAAGTAGGCCGTGCCCTATCAAAGGTACCATCCCGGCATTTGCCTGAACCGATTTTAGGGAAATCACGGAAAACTTAAGTCTCGATGGCCGGACGCAGGAGTGGACCGTCGTCCTCCCGGATGCGAACATAATAAGAAAAAGAGTTTTTGTTACGCTTATAAATGCGGAAAATTGGAGCAGGAAGAAGTATAATAGTAAGTAACAGCATGTAATGAGTAATGTTTTGTGAACTACAACTTGTAATTCGTAGTAGTTAAACAAAATTCTTATTCTGCATTGGGACATTTGTAGCACCCAAACTGCAATCGATGTTTCTAATGATCTGTTCATCAAAGATTTAAATACATTCTATGACAAAAAACAGAAAACGACGCACCACGAAAGAATTATCCGAATGGGACGGAAATTTTTAGAGCCTGCTTGTGATGTACGTATAGAGGCAAACAAATCATTACAATTTCAGAAAAAAATGGGTGATTTATTCAAAAGAAAGCTTCACAAATGGCCCCTAAGAAAGTAGTTATTCTGCTTGGTACTGATTGACAAAGTTTTTAGTCGTCCTCCTGAGGGATAGCCTCCCAAATTCTCTCCATTTGGTGCATTAGATCGTCAAAATCCTGAGCTGGTTGGATGGCCCTGCCCATAAGGCTTCAAACGTTCTCAATTGTGGAGAGATCTGGCCTTCTCGCTGGACAACTTAGGGTTTGACAAGCAGTGGAAGCCCTCCCTATGTGCGGGGGGAAGGGGGGGGGGAATTATTTTGCTGAAATGTAAGCTCAGGATGGATTACCATGGAGGCCAACAAAATGAGCGGAGAACATCGTCGTCGTATCGCTATGATGTAAGGATGCCGCGAATGATAACCAAAGGGGTCCTGGCTGCCAGGCCGTTTGGCGAGCGACAGTCAGGTTGGTATCCCACTGCTGACTAGGATTTCTACAGACACACCTTCGCTGGTCATCAGTTCGAAGCGGGACTCTTCACCGAAGAAATTCTTCTCTTGTCAATGAGAGACAGGGGTGGGATACCAACCTGATTGTCGCCCGCGATACGGCGCGACAACCAGAAGTAATTGTCTGTTTTCGTAGCAGGACCCCTTTGGTTATCATCCGTGGCATCCTACATCATAGGGGTATGTCGACGATATTCTACGCCCCGTTTTGTTGCCCGTCATGGCAAGCCATCCTGGGCCTACACTGCAACGAGATAATTTCCGCCCGCACGCGGTGAGAGTTTCTACTGCTCGTGTTCGTGCTTGCACCCACCTTGGCCAGCAACGTCACCGGATCTCTCCAACTGAGAAAATTTGGAGTATTGTGGTCAGGGCCCTCCAACTATCTCGGTATTTCGTGTATCTAACGCGCTAATTGGACAGAATACGGCACGATGTCCCTTAGGAAGACATTCAACAATACTATCAACCAATGCTAAGCCGAATAACTGCTAGCGTAAGAGCCAGAGGTGAACCAACGCGTTACTGTCTTGGTCAGGTTGTAAAGCTGTTTCTCTTGAATAAATCATTCAATTTTTTTGAAATTGTAATCGCTTCTACTGTATATGTACCTCACATGTACCGACTTCCGTTCCATTCGGGCAATTCCTTCATTGTAAGCCTTTTTTTTGTTTTGTTTTAGAGCGTATGTATTAAGCCAACTGAAGATGAGCGAAAGCCCCAACCGCATACTGGTAAAAATAAAGAAGTCGCTCGCTGTTGTATTACTTAAAGTAAAGTAATCCACAGCCACAGAGTTCAACAGGATCACTTTCATTTCGGTAAACACCGCTACGGTAAGTTCTCAACTTATCCAATATGAGAGACAGTGCGTGTTGACTCTACTGTTCCATTGTACATGTCGCAAATGAACCACAGTGTGAGGTGAGAGGCGACAGGCCGCGTACGAGGCAATCTCTTTCCCGCGCTCAGCTCAGGAATGGAATAGGAGAGAGGGCGGAGATAACCATAGTAACTATTCTGTGTCATGTGCAGTACTGGGCATTAAAATTGCTACACCACGAACATGACGTGCTACAGACGCGAAATTTAACCGACAGGAAGAAGATGCTGCGATATGCAAATGATTAGCTTTTCAGAGCATTCACACAAGGTTGGCGCCGGTGGCGACACCTACAACGTGCTGACATGAGGAAAGTTTCCAACCGATTTCTCATACACAAACAGCAGTTCACCGGCGTTGTCTGGTGAAACGTTGTTGTGATGCCTCGAGTACGGAGGAGAAATGCGTACCATCACGTTTCCGACTTTGATAAAGGTCGGATTGTAGCCTATCGCGATTGCGGTTTATCGTATCGCGACATTGCTGCTCGTGTCGGTCGAGATCCAATGACTGTTAGCAGAATATGGAATCGGTGGGTTCAGGAGGATAATACGGAACGAGGTGCTGGATCCCAACGGCGTCGTATCACTAGCAGTCGAGATGATAGGCATCTTATCCGCATGGCTGTAACGGATCGTGCAGCCACGTCTCGATCCCTGAGTCAACACATGGGGACGTTTGCAAGACAACAACCATCTGCACGAACAGTTCGACGATGTTTGCAGCACCATGGACTATCAGCTCGGAGACCATGGCTGCGGTTACCCTTGACGCTGCACCACAGACAGGAGCGCCTGCGATGGTGTACTCAACGGCGAACCTGGGTGCACGAATGGCAAAACGTCATTTCTTCGGATGAACCCAGGTTCTGTTGATAGCATCATGATGGTCGCATCAGTTTTTGGTGTCATCGTGGTGAACGCACATTGAGAGCGTGTATTCCTCATCGCCATACTGGCGTATCACCCGGCGTGATGCTATGTACCATTGGTTACACGTCTCGGTCACCTGTTGTTCGCATTGACGGCACTTTGAAGACTGGGCGTTACATTTCAGGTGTGTTACGACCCGTGGCTCTACCCTTCATTCGGTCCCTGCGAAACCCTACATTTCAGCAGGATAATGCACGAGCGCATGTTGCAGGTCCTGTACGGGCCTTTCTGGATACAGAAAATGTTCGACTACTGCCCTGGCCAGCACATTCTCCAGATCTCTCACCAATTGAAAACGTCTGGTCAATGGCGGCCGAGCAACTGGCTCGTCACAATACGCCAGTCACTACTCTTGATGAACTGTGGTATCGTGTTGAAGCTGCATGGGCAGCTGTACCTGTACACGCCATCCAAGCCCCGTTTGACTCAATCCCCAGGCGTATCAAGGCCGTTATTACGACCAGAGGTGGTTGTTCTGGGTACTGATTTCTCAGGATCTATGCAGCCAAACTGCGTGAAAATGTAATCACGTGTCAGTTCTAGTATAATATATTTGTCCAATGAATATCCGTTTATCATCTGCATTTCTTCTTGGTGTAGCAATTTTAATGGCCGGTAGTGTACTTTACTATGAAAAGCGGAGAAAAGTGCGCAGTGAGAATCCTGCAGCAGAGCTTAGCTCTACTATCTCGCAAGAAAGTGAAGTACATAACAATGCAGGATTCCTCAGAAAAATTTACAGATGAAATTTTGGCTGCTAGTAGAATGGTAGAAGCGTCTTGAAAGAACATTCACGGAGTCTCTTGCTCATAATCTTCATGCGAAGTCTTAGTTACGTAGTATTCGCCAATGGTGACCGTGCTTGCGACGAGACTTTAAAGCCGTATTTTCATTCATGAAATCTTTTCGGGTTATCGGTCGAGCAACAACGTCGTCTTGCAACAAACTTTCGAAGAGTTTCCTACTCCTTATCTTCAGCCAAAGTCGCTGTTCCAAGCGGACACAGCCACGGATTTCGTAGAGGAGAAACAAAGCAGAAGCTTTAAAGTTTCGTCAACAGCAGGTTCAGCAATTGCGAACGCTACGTAAGATGACTAGGAACTCGGAGAATTCCAGGAAGGGGCATAAACAGCAGAACGGGACTATCTGACAGTGTCTGTATATCCAACAGCAATTGTTTACCGGGTTTCCTTCGGCTTTGTATTTCCTTATCTTTAATGTCACTTTGTGTCAAATTTGGGCTTAGAGGCTCAGCTTTTCACGCAGCCTTAAGAAGTTTTCGTCTGGAGTAGGGGATCATGTGGCATGAGCAGCAGAAAAGAAGACAGTATCCTGTCTGCGGAAACGATGCTACGTATCAGTACCTTATTCTGAATCTGGTAGGTGAACAGTTACATTGCATGGCAATTAATCACGTGCGCATGCAAGAATCGAGTTCAAATGTAGGCAGGCGACCATATTCACACTGTTGGTCACTGCTCACAGCTCACACGATTGTAGGTGTATTACTGTACTGGTCGCGGTAGAAACGATGTACTGAGCATGAAAATGTTAAGTCTAGCTGGGTCTAACATACTGAGAGAATCGCCTGTGGTTTCGGACATCGTACTGCGTCAGTTAAAATTATAGTCACGCATGACGGCGTCGACGACTACTATTTGTGCAGCTAATTGATTTCTATTCGTAAATTTCATAGCTAAGGATGCATTTCAGGACTTTCTCTCTCTTTTTTTCGCGAGATGGAGCATGGTGGCAGAGGGCCTGGGTCGCTGTTCACGGTCCGGGGAAAGGGATCTACCGATAGGCTAACCGAGCACACTTCATGACCATAACCAAACTTCCATGTCGTTAACCATGTGTCTACAATGTACACATTTACATCCATTATGTGTATTCCCGTGCAGGGGAGAAGAATTAATTGAAAGTCGCTTGCCAGTTGTCAGTGGATAAATCCGATGTTGCACTGCCTTTGTGCATCGTACTTCTAAACCATGTGCGTGCATGTCTGAAAGAACTTTGCATTGTCCTTCTGAAGAACATAGGCACTTTAATATCGTATCTATTAAGATTTTCGTTCCAAATTAAAGACGGACACACTGCATCTAAATATCCCCTGGCGGGGTTTTTGATTTAAACAGTGAACAGGATGCGGCACACATTTTATTAACTGCTCCACGGCCGTCTTAACAGCCAGATCTGGAAAACACAGAGAGAATGTCCTGTAATGTTGGAACCTAAGGACACTGTCATTCGAGGTGGTCGATGGATCAACATCAAACATCTCCCTGCTCAACTGGACGTCGCTGTAGATAGTTCCGACACATTCGTCCATCTGTTGTACGCACAGGTATCTGCTAGGTTCCTCGCTGCCTAACAGATCATGAAGAGCAACGAAGGACAATCTGTGTGGAATTACTTGCGCGCTATCAGACTTATCGTGAAAATTTTTGTCGAACATCGTCACGGGTGATGAAACATAAGTTCATCACTTCGAACTGGAAACAAACCCAATCTGTGGAGCCACACCACCTCTCTTCCGAAGAAAAAGTTCAAAGCCGCACCAACAGCCGGTAACGTCACGGTGACGGTCTCCCGATACTCTGAAGGGGTTATTCTCTTTGATGTATGATATCCTCCGTTATGGTATACGATCAACTCTGAAGTATATTGTGCTAACCTCCTGAATTGAGGAAACTACTTGAACATGATGTAGTGGTTAAATAAAAAAAAAATGGGAGAAGAGAGACCGTGAAAAAGGGAAAGAATGAAAAGCAAATCGGACTTTGTATTACAGAAAAGCTATCGGACTTCGTTATTCGGAAAAGCTATTGTTGGGGTGGTCCTTGTGGCGTTTTTGAGCAAAAGTTAAACCAATTTTCACTACAAAAGTTATTGAAAAGAAACAGAGAATAACAAAATGTAACGGACAGGGGGAAGTGGCGTAGACGAGAGATCATCCTTTACCAGATTAACTTATCTTCTTTAGGGCGGCGTCCAGGTCTTCAAAAATCTCATTCATTTCAGCGTGAAAAAATCTGCTCCGAAATCTTGCAATAGTCCAGGGACCACTAATTTATACCAATTAAAATCATCTTGATACTGTATGCAATTTAATTCACTTTGCTACTTCCATCCAACGAATTTCTTAATAACTTCCACAATATCTACACATTACAATCAGATCAAGATTAGCCATTAAGTTTTTACGTCAGCATCCGATCACGCCTGCCTTAAGCTACGGCTAACAAGAGACAATTGAAACGGAATAAAAAAACAAAAAAAGTTAACAATTTTGGTAGTTTCTCTGCCGTCGAGCGCTCATACCGCTGCGACGAGATATTTTTTATCTGAGGGAACGAGTGTAGCGCGGCGAAATTCAAAGCCCCGCTACATCGCCCCCTCGACTGTCACGCTAAAACATTTAGCGTGGCAGGCTAGCAAACCTAAAAGTCAATACATGTAATTTTCATTGGAAAGGCCACGTGCATCCATAGGGGATAATCTTAACCAACACTTACTTTCTAAACCTATATACTAACTACAATTATTACAGTTTGGATCCTTTTTTACACAATTAATATATATATATATATACATACAGTTTGTTTGAACAAGCTGTTCACCAGAGCAGTTAATGTTGTGTGCTCCCAGCGTTGGTTTCCCAATGCACATCTGGCAGCACGTAGTCTTTGCGCATGCGCAGTAGCATCACTGAATTTCGCGTGCGGCAGTTTCAAAATCGCTGTGTTATGACAGTCTTCAACAGTATTCACTCTCACATAGTGTTCATTACAAGTTGCTATTCCAGCATAAATGGCGTGTTAAGTTCGGTGACACCATAAGATTGAGCGTGTGCGTGATCTGAAGCAACGTCCATGTCTTCTGTTACGACACAACACTCCAGGTCCTTGTGCGTTTTCATGACTATTGTTCCCGGGGCATATATGGTCGATGTAGTTTTTAGCCTCCACATCGCCTACGACAGGTGCTGAGTTTATTGTCTCCAAGCATCTGAAGGCCGGCCAGGAACAACGGCGTCGATGTTCGCAAAGGTAGGTGTTTCACCACATTGTTTACACTTGCCAACAAACGTTCATTTGCAGTGTGAAAATCCTCATTATCGTCGAAGTAAATTGCAGTTTATATCGTTTTACAAACAGTTATTTGGGTCATGCAACATAAGTTTCACAAACAACACAAAATTCGTCGTTTATAACGTTCACAGTTTAACACAGTTTGCAACACTTTTTGCCACATTTACATTTTAACAGTTCACTTTGTCCAAGCATTTTTACATCGTTAATTGTGAAAGCTTACATTTCGTGGTCACGTTTCAAAATATGTTGACTATATGCAAAGTTTTAACACATATACAAATACATATAAATTTACAAGTATATACACGTGAAATATTTACACTAAAAAAAATTATACTAAGTCCCATTGGCTTTCTTTTATTGGGGTTTATGGTCATTTTGATTTTCTTTATTAAGGTTTTGAGGTGCCAAGGGATATAAGACTTAATGTTTAAAGCACGGGCTTTCCTTCATTTATTATTTCTCTTTTTTTTTTTTTTTTTTATTCCATATCTTGGCTAGTGGTTGACCAGGCTTGTAATGCCATACTCAGTTTTCTTCATGTCTTTTTATTCATACCTGAAAGTTTACTGTCACACAATATATTCTTACATTCCATAAACAAACAATACCCAGCTGCAGGAGGTGGTAGGATAATGGAGAAAGAAAGAAAGATAGAATGGAAGAAACTATTCACTACCTAAAAACTACCTAATCCTACAGCTAATACATTAAAAAGAGTACACAATACGTTATAATGTTTGCATCACCTTCAAGGGGTGTGTGAAAGGGGGTGCTTACAATTTGCCAAATCATGGGTAAATATAAGTGTCCTTACGTCAAGTCTGTGTAGTGTAACCTCATGACAGATTCTCTGTTTGTGTTCTGACTGTTCATATGACTTAGTGTATTATACCTTAACAAATCCTTGCATGAGTGAATCGCATGTCCCCTCAGTGCTTCCTCAATATCTCCACTTCTTGTGGATACCGTCTATACAAATGGAAAATGTATCTCAGAGATTGTCTCTCTCATAATGTGTATTATATGATAACATATCAAATTTCCTCTCAAGAGTTCAACCATGAACTTTCTTCTACTTTAATGAAGGTTAAACATTATGTATGTTGTGTGTATATACATCATGTCTATCTATAAATCATAAATAAAGAACATATTATTATAATTGACAGTAAAATGTCTCTTTCTCACTGTCCGTTGCTCGACGTCGGTTGCACGGGTGGTCACTGCTCCTTTGCACTTACCTTGCATTACCTGAAAAGTCAAATGTTGTCTTTAACGTAGGTGTAATTTTGTCATCTGTTCGCTTAAGTGGAGGTGTTGTACGAGTCGCAAAACAGCCTTAATAACTCTCCTATCTTTTGCTTCCTCAGGGTTTTCTGTCATATGTAATTATAATAAAGGCTAATATGGCACTAAATTTCACTTTCGTATTTTTTTTTAAACAAATGCATTCACATGAGGGCTGTGTAAAAACTATATTTCAACTTAAGTTCCTTAAAATATCATTCTCCTGTCTGAACACGAACTATAAATGTTTTCTTCCACACAATGGCGTAACAAAACTTAACGAAAGGTTACTAAGTTACACTTCTGAAATAAATTAAAGCTAATGTGTTTCCAAGTTACATTCTTATTACACTTCTTTCCACAGCTGTAATCATCGTTATGTTCACCCTGCTTTTCTTGCATTCATTCCTTTTCAAGGGTACTGAAAATAGATTCACATTTAACGTCTTGTACTCACGTGTTCTAACTCATCACAAATGTTTTCTTTCAAACTGAAATCTTATGTAATCTTAAAGATGTAAACTGTTTACTCACTTCTCCATGTAGCACAATATTACCAAAACATTCTCACTCATTCCTTACTCACATATTCATTATACATTAAACATATTCCTCATCAAACATTAATATATCACATACGTGGGGCCATTTGGCACTTCCCTTCTCATAAAACTCCAATAATATTTTCCTCAAATAATCTCTTGTCTCCAACCACTTCACAGTAACTTACCTTCTTATATTAACTTAAATATTAACTCATTCATACTGATCATTCATTCTTACATCCTCATTCATTCTGCTACATACCTATGTCATTACTGATGTCAATAGCTATTATTTCCTCTCATTATAGTGCCTTGAAATAACTAACTAGTTGTTGATTCACCTTATAATTTACAATTAACAACCAATGTAACCTGCATAGACCTCATTCCTATATGAATATCTTTTCTCATTTAGTAAGTGTACTCGCCTGGGTTTACCTTCTCTTCATAATTATGTGTGCAAGTGTAACTGCAGTATATAATTTCCATAAATGAATGTTTGTGTTCTTAGGCTGTATAACTTAATGTTCGTGTATTCAATACAAATATTTATGATCTCGTTTTCACAGCAACTTGCTCATGTTCAACTTAGTTATCATTATATTATGTTGTTTTAGTGCACAAAGGGTTTCAAATGTCTGTGGGGATGCAGCCCCCTCGGCTTGTGAGATAACGGGTATTCTAGGGAGTAACAACCTGGGTGAGGTATGCTTGCTATTCTGAAAGGACCTGAATATAATAGCTGCCATTTTCTGTTCAATTGTTTTAATTTTGTAGACTTGGGATGTGAACGCAACAGAATAAGGTCATCAACCTGATAGATTTGTGTATTTGTAACACGTTTGTCATACTTCTCTTTCCTGTTCTTGGCTTTATTGCACAACGTAGTGTATGCCTGTCTTACTTTCTCTTCCAAAGGTATGTGTGTTGTGGATGGGGTTAGCTTTGGAATGGGCATAGCCCACTTGTTCTGTTCAGGTTTGTTTAATAATAATTCCTGTGGTGGGTATCCTGTTGAGGCATGAGGCAAGTTGTTTACTATCTGCTCAAAGGGTGCTAAAAATTCGATCCACTTGGTGTGTTTGCGAGGTGAATGTATTCTCATGAATTGACCAAATTCTCTAAAAATCCTTTCTACGGGGTTCCCTTCTGGGTGAAATGCTGATGTAAGAATATGTTTGATGTTATGTGTAGCCACAAAAGATTTCCATTTTCTTCCCGTAAAATAGGGTGCGTTATCCGTAATAATGCTGTGGGGCTTGCCAAACCTTGTAAAGTAACTGTTAGTCAAACGTCTAGCAATAGCAGATGCGTTGACAGTGCGGATAGCATACAATTTTAAGTATTTTGAGAAGACATCAAGTACAGCAACGATGTATTTCACACCTCCACGAGCCCTGGGATAAGGTCCTGCGATATCCAACGATACTAACTCCAAAGGTCGGGTTGGTATAATAGGATGTAATTCATTCAAAGATGATCGGTTGGAAAATTTTGCTTTTTGGCAGATGATACATTTACGAACAATTTGCAACACTCTCCGACGCAGATTGGGAAAATAACAGTACTGTACTATTTTATCAGTGCATTTGGTGACTCCGTAGTGTCCCCAAGTTTTGTGTGTGAACAGAATAAAATCATCAACATGCGCGTCGGGTAGACAGACACACCAATGGTGCGAGTCTGGGGTACGCCTATGAAAAAGTACATTTTTGTGTATTGTGTAATATTTTTGTAAATGTGAAGAAGGATCTGTACGTAATTTCTTTTTGATATTTGACCACCTGGGGTCGCTGTCCTGAAGTGAAGCAAAGTTCTTGCACATATTGTGGTAGTATGGAGCGTATGTACCATCATACATAAGTAAGATGTTAAAGTCTGATATTTGCTCGGAAAGTTCCGAAAAATCCTGTATGCCTTGGGGCAAACGGGACAGGGCATCGGCTACTACGTTTGATTCACCTTTAATGTAAACAATTTCGAAGCTGTATTCTTGCAGTGAAAGGCACCACCGGGTGAGCCGTGAATGAAGCAATTTGCATGATAGCAAGAAAGAAAGGGCTTGGTGGTCTGTGTATATGCGAGTATGTTTACCCCAAAGAAAGTAGCGAAACTTACGGAATGCCCAAATAATGGCAAGAGCCTCCTGTTCCGTCACCGAGTACGACCTCTCGCACTCAGTGAGCGTGCGGCTCGCAAAACTTATCGGTTTGATGACAGATTGTCTTGATTCGGATTGAATTTGAAATAGAAAAGCTCCAAGGCCGTATGATGACGAATCCGTGGATAGGCAAAAATCTCACGTCATGTCAGGGTGGCAGAGGAGGGGTGCGTTCACCAATGCATCTTTAATAGCCAGAAAATCAGCTTGGCAAAACTCTGTCCATCTCCAAATTGCGTTCTTTTTCAGTAAAGTTAGCAGATGAGAGCTGTTCAGAAGCTGTTTTGAAACAAACTTCCTAAAGAAAGAAGATAAACCTAAGAATGCTTTCAACTGTTTACGGTTTTGTGGAGGAGGGAAATTACGAATAGCATCAATCTTCTTAGAATCGGGACGAACGCCTTCCGGCGAGACAATATGGCCCAAAAACTTGATTTCACGCCTTCCTACTTTGGACTTCGAAAGATTTACTGTGACTCCAGCTTGTGAAAATTTAAATAAAATTTGCTGTAACAGATCAATATGTTCCTCCCACGTATTTGTTGCCACGACGATGTCATCGACGTACGCCGTGACGCGTGACAACAAACACGGGCCGAGAACGGCGTCAAGCGCCTCGATGAACACGCCCGCGCTTACGCGCAAGCCAAAAGGCAACACACAGAACTGATAACTGCGTCCTTCACAAAGGAAAGCAGTGTATTTACGACTGTCATTGTGAAGGGACACCTGCCAGTACGATGAGCGGAGGTCAATATTAGTTAGGTATTGTACATTATAAAATTTTAGCAACTGTTCATCCAAGTTGACGGGTCTTGTGTTAACGGGTATAATAATTTTGTTGATTTCACGTGCGTCTAGCACCAATCTGACATTTCCATCTTGCTTGCCTACCGCCAGGATAGGACTGCAATAAGGGGAATGTGATTTTTCTATAACACCCCAGATCAACATACGCTCGATTTCACGTAAAACTGCAGGTTCCTTCGCCTATGGAATATTATAATGTGTCCTACAATAAGTCTTATGTGGCTTAACATCCATTTTGTAGCTATAACCTCTGATTACACCAGGCCTCTCACTGAAAACTTGTACATAATCACATAATAATTTGTACAATTCTTCTTGCTGTGGTTTCGTTAAGTAGTCAGATTCGACACATTTCTGATACAATAAATCCTGCTCAATTTCCTGATAGTCTGAATCTTCAGGTGTTAAATTACATACACTAACTATGGTAGGATATACCAATTGAAATTGACTTACTTCGTAATGTTTTTGTCGTGGTTCAATCGTCTTGTTAAGTTCAACATTAATTAGTTGTTCTCCTACGGATAATTGACATATGCCATTACTTAAATCTATGATTGCTTTGTGTTCATTCAAAAAATCCATCCCTAGGATGCAGTGTACGATAAGCTTGTCTACAATCAGAAAATTACACTTGAACTGTGTATTGGAAAATGTGAAGTTAACAAGGGCTTGCATGCGTATGTTCTTAGATTTAGTACCTGTGGCACTAACCACATGACAATTCTGTACAGGTAATGTAGGTATGTTTATAATTTCTTTCAATTCATTATAGAATGCGGTTGACATCACACTTGCAGCAGCACCAGTATCGAATAAAATTTGTACATCATAATCGTTAAACTTAACCCATGCCGTAGCTTGTATGAATTCTTCTACACAACTGCCTGATTTAATGTTTATTTCGTTGGTTAATTCCTGTTCTGCTGTCATTTTGTCATCGTACCTGAGGAAACAAACCGTCTCAGCCGTTGCGCTCTTACAACACCCCACGACCGTAGCACGAGCGCTTAGCTCGGTCGTCGACTGTTTTCCGTCGTCTGCTGTGTTTGGCCGGGTTCATTGACCAGCTCCACTATGTTTACATTCCGGCCGGTTGGCGCCCACGCGTCAGCTGATGGCGCGCCGCAATTGTTATTGGTACTTCGTGGCGGGGAGTGCATAACTGTACCGGGGAACGGCGGCGGTTTCCGTGGAGGGTTCTGATTTGTCATGCGTGAATTTTGTGTGTTCCACATATTCTGTCGGTGATTGTTGGGATTGGTATTGTTTTGGTGGTAATTATGTCTGTTATATGTCATGTTCCTGTCAAAGTAGCCCGGGTTGTACCGGTTATTCTCACGTCTCCTATTGTTGTTGTTGTACTGTCTGTAATTTTCATTTTGCTTGTAGTTACCATTTTGATATGGGTGATAATTATTGTTATTATTCCACGAATTTCTGCGGTTGTTCCTACTGTCATACACGTTTCCATTTGAATATGTTTCGCGCGCAGGCGGATGGTTCCACCAACCACCGTCACTACGGTTCCTTTGGGGTGGGTGCTGGTTTTGGTTACTAATATGAATAAAATTTGAATGGCGCGAATCGCCTCTGTAAACTACGTCCATTTGATCTAAGAAGTTTAAGAAAGTCTTAACGTCATTCTCCGGTACTCCTATTAATCTGTCTCGGTATGGAAAGGGTAAGTGGCTCTTTAAAGTGTCAATTATCGCTGGCAAGTCGGCTGGTTTGGACCAGTACAGTGTCTTGTCTAGGTACCTCTCAAAGAATTGTCTTAATGTCTCTTTTTTAGGGTCATAGGTCTCGGGGTTGCACACTTCTCTCCTTAGACTTTGTTGCTCATTCTCGGACCAGAATTCGTCCAAGAAGGCTTGTTCGAACTGTTCAAACGTAAGGCACCGCCGTTTCATAGCGGCACCCCACTTAGCTGCTCGTCCTCTCATGAGATTGGTGACGTATCTGATTTTATCGACTTCTGACCAACTACGTGGAAAAACACCGTCAAATGATCTAATAAACACAATAGGGTGGACTTTGTGCTTGTCCTCACTGGAAAATGTCTGGAAATACCCATGTCTTACAAACGTGTCATCGGCCATGCCGGTAACGTAATATTGCTCGTTCGGTGAAAAAGAAAGCGGCACATTGTAATTTTGATTTGAAATAGGTGATTCCACAATAGGTGGTGTTCTGTCTGTGTCATTAGCCATGGTTTTAGCTGTTTTGTCGTTTCCTGACGATGCGTTTGCACCTATCGCCAAACACGGCACAACATTGTCTCGTAATTTTGTCACTTCGTCTTCTATGTGTTTTGTCTCGTCTTTAACATGTGTCTTTGTTTTTGAAAGTATGTCCTGTGTAATTGTTTCAAGTTTTTTGTCCAGATAGTCGTCACACAATTTACATTCATGTACAATTCTTTCGGCCATGTTGGTGTCGTTGTTTAGTGACGCGAGGTCCGCTCGATCTTCTAACTTTTCTATCTTTTCTTTGAGGTGGGTCTGTTCAAGAACTACCATTGTAAGTTGTTGGGTAATATTTCCCACTTCTTCAGTCAGCTTTTCTTGGGTGGAGCTAGCTGAAGTGTGGGCCTGAGCTAACTCTTCCACACGGGTGTTCACTTCCTGCTGCACATTAACTATTTGAGTTAACTGATTCTCACATCGGATGATATTGTTTTTTGTTTCGTGTGTGAATGTAACCAAAGTTTCTTCCTGTTTAGTGACTCGGTCGGACAATGTCTCAAATCGCTGGCTGAGCTGTTGAGTGGTGTTATTTAATTCTGTCATCTGTTTTGTCGTCCGTTCAAAATTTTCGGTCATAGTATGGTTTAATATGTCAATTTTCTGACTAACGTCTCGTTTCATGTCTGCAAATAACTCTAATAGTCGGTCCAGTTTGTCAGTTTCCTGTGTCCGATTTGTGTCACATTGCTGAATTTGTCTCATATTCGGTTCTGACATTGATGTTAACAATGGTGCTGACGGTCTAGCCTCGCGTCCATTCCACATTTCGTCATTTAAAGTCGCCATCTGTGTATTATCACAAATGTTGCGAGTTTGAGGCAAAATCATTGCATTGATCTGTGAACTCGTCCATGGAGGGAAACGCGGACTTTCTTGTTGGTTGAAAGATGAATCTACTTCACTTAACTCATCTGCCGAAACTATCTCTACCTTACCACGTTCCATTGTAATAGGATGTATAATAGTAAGTCAAAAAGGGAATAATATAAGTCTGATTAATAAAGATTTGACTCAAATTTAGGTTGAAATATTTTCTCGTCAATGTAAATGATTGCTCTATTGCAAACAATGGTTGAGAAAGATGCAGCAGGGCGGACAAAATTTTTCGTAACAAATGACTGTTTGGCTGTCAAATTCACGATCTTCATATGCTACAACAATACTATAATTACCACAAACTACAATAGAGATAGATAATTTTAGAAAAATCTACAAGAAAACTACAGGACGAGTGGAAAGGGAAAAATGGATTCTGCAGTTGGCTATTGAATGTTTGAATGAAACATAACTGTGTGACTCACCATTAAATTTTCTGTCCTGCAACGGCTGGTCAATCACTTCTGCGTAAATCGTATTCGTCAAAATATGGATTTTCTTAATACATCTCCATCGGATAATCACCAAAAGGTCTCAAAATAACAGTTTTGCATCAATATATGCCATGAAAAGAAAAACAGATTGAATTAGTTACAAAAATTCTTTACAATATTGTGGTATCATTTGCTTAGGTACAATAAAGTTTGTGTTTTAGTTACCATTTAAAGTTCAGGATTTTTTTATATTCTCTGTTGGGAAAAAATACAAATTAAAGTTTCAAATTTGCTCAAAAACGACACATCCGAAAATTATCTGTCCTGTCGCGGGAGCCAGTTGTAGTGGTTAAATAAAAAAAAAATGGGAGAAGAGAGACCGTGAAAAAGGGAAAGAATGAAAAGCAAATCGGACTTTGTATTACAGAAAAGCTATCGGACTTCGTTATTCGGAAAAGCTATTGTTGGGGTGGTCCTTGTGGCGTTTTTGAGCAAAAGTTAAACCAATTTTCACTACAAAAGTTATTGAAAAGAAACAGAGAATAACAAAATGTAACGGACAGGGGGAAGTGGCGTAGACGAGAGATCATCCTTTACCAGATTAACTTATCTTCTTTAGGGCGGCGTCCAGGTCTTCAAAAATCTCATTCATTTCAGCGTGAAAAAATCTGCTCCGAAATCTTGCAATAGTCCAGGGACCACTAATTTATACCAATTAAAATCATCTTGATACTGTATGCAATTTAATTCACTTTGCTACTTCCATCCAACGAATTTCTTAATAACTTCCACAATATCTACACATTACAATCAGATCAAGATTAGCCATTAAGTTTTTACGTCAGCATCCGATCACGCCTGCCTTAAGCTACGGCTAACAAGAGACAATTGAAACGGAATAAAAAAACAAAAAAAGTTAACAATTTTGGTAGTTTCTCTGCCGTCGAGCGCTCATACCGCTGCGACGAGATATTTTTTATCTGAGGGAACGAGTGTAGCGCGGCGAAATTCAAAGCCCCGCTACAATGAAACTTCCTGGCAGATTGAATGTGTGCCGGACCGTGACTCGAACTCAAGACCTTTGCCTTTCATGGGCAAGCGGGTGGGTCGTGAGTCGTGCTTGAGTAGCTCAGATGGTAGAGCACTTACCCGCGAAAGGCAATGGTCCCGAGTTCGAGTCACGGTCCGCAATACAGTTTTAATCTACCAGGAAGTTTCATATCAGCACACACTCCGCTGCAGCGTGAAAGTCTAATTCAACTTGAACATGTTTGTCGCAGTTGTTCTTTTCTTTTTATTGTTATTTCATCCCTCCTCGCTCCATGTAGGCGGGGCGAGGGGAGGATGCGCTGGTAGCGGTACAAATAACCGCTCTTCACCCAGTAGAACTTAACGCTCACTTATGTGCAAAAACAAAGAAAAGAAAATAAGGAGACACTTGTATTATGAATTTAGAATTATTTGAAAAGGTGGCGTGGAAGGAAGAAGTTAAAATCATATAATGTTGTCTTCATGAATCGGTTGAAAACAGTGATAAAAATATGGACAGCAGCTCACTTAAAACACTTGAGAAACAGTAAAGAACACTAAACACTTGAAAAAACACTGAACACGATAGAAAATACACTGACCATAGAAAACAGATCAATGCGCACTTTCACTAAAACTGGAAAAGGATCTGCCGTGGGACGGTCGATTATAGATGATAAGAAGAGTGGGTATGTCATAAGATAGGGGAAGTGATGGTGAGAACGATGGAGGACTGGTAAGAGGTGGTGACGAAACAGAGTTGGCTGTGAGGGACGAGAAGAGAGTGGCAACTGGTGTTGGGAGCTGCAGATTTGAGACGATAAGGAGGTGGGGGGTGACAGGGAAAAGGAGGTGGTGTGGCAGGGAGAAAGGAGATAGGTGGAGCCCTGGGGCGGGGGGAGGGGGGCGGAGGGGGGAGGGTAGAATAGCATAAATTCAGTGTTGGTAGGATGGGTATATCTCTGGGTGGAGTTCATGGTCCGGGAGACAGAGATAGTTGAAATTTCTTTGGGAGAGGACTTGGAGGGTGCACAGGTGAAGGGCTCTTGGGATGTGTAGGTGTAGGTGTGGCCAGTACAATAGATTCGGAAAGGAGGCGAGACACAATAGGATTGTTAGAGTCGAGTTTATGGATAGTGTAAGTTATTCGGAGGCGTTCATTTTGAGGGACGAGAGCCGAAAATTTGACGCATTGGTAGAGAGTCCTTGGGGTGGGAGGGGGGGGGGGAGGGTAAACTAATGCAGGAAGCGAGGCAGAGAGCAAGGCTTTCGGGGATCTGGAGGGATAGGAGGTGAATAAGACAGCCAACCAGTTGCAGTAAATAGTGTTTTTCAGTTAACATTAACCATGGTATCGACGGATTTAAACCCTTCTTCTTCAGACGGAAAACAAAATTGCATACAACGTGACAACATAAATTATAATCAGACATAATCAACCAATATTACAAGTCATACGGGAACTACTACCTATAATACGTGCTGGCATGTCACGAACAGCATAACATATACCAACTTATAAATCTCACATTTTCAGTCAGTTATTAAAGCAGTTTCACAACTCCACATAAAATGAGTCGGCAACGACCTGTACATCCATTTGAAAAAAGTTGAGGGCCCTAATATCAGGGCTTGTCACATCAGTAAAATCAATCACATAAAATACCAGAGCAAATTAAGAGCTTCATACCGACTGAGGGCAAGTGGAGAGCGTGGATACTAGGAAAACAATACTGAAGCACACGGTAATGGCTGGGTCACCTTCCTCTAGTACGTGGACCTAAAGTCGATGAAGTTTCAGGTCTAAAAAGTTTTAACAGCCGTGACGTCATTGCTTATCGGACATTTCATATCGCAGAGGTCTACAATAGAGATATGGGTAAATCGTATTACCTTTCTTCGATGCCTCTGGTTCTCAGGACCAGGAATCATCGTAAAATAAGTGAAAGTTTTAACAGATTATGTTGGTAAAATAGCGTCTTGTAGCCAAAAGAGTGGGGATAATAAGCTGTACTACAAACCCGTATAAAACCAACCTCCTTCCAGAAAACATGTTTTGCATTATTTCCGGAACGCCGCCCGTAAACATCACATTTACGGAATTCGTAATTTTCTCGTTTGTCTACGTCTACTATCCGGTAGACAGTAAGCAAATAGAGTGCCTCTACATACGCCGTTTTTCAGACTGAAGAGGAAAAATATTGTTTTACCACTCGATTACGTGCCTTGGCACTGCAGGAATGTCGGTAGGAGAATTTGAGGCACAGGGTTAAACTTAACATCAGGATTAATGATCACTAAGTAGATGAAGTTAAAGAATTCTGTTACCTAGGCAGCAAAATAACCAATGACGGACGGAGCAACGAGGACATCAAAAGCAGACTAGCATTGGCAAAAAGTGAATTCCTGACCAAGGCAAAACTAGTACGAAACATAGGCCCTAATTTGAGGAAGAAATTTCTGAGCACAGCATTGCATTATAGTGAAACATGGACTGTGGGTAAAACGGAACAGAAGAGAATGGAAGCATTTGAGATGTGGTGCTACAGATGAATGTTGAAAATTGGGTGGACTGATAAGTTAAGGAAGGTAGTTCCGCGCAGCATTGGCGAGGAGAGGAATATATGGAAAACAGGCTGTTAGGACATCTGTTAAGACGTCACGGAATAACTTCTTTGGTGCCAGAGGGAGCTGTATGGGTAAAAACTGTAGAGGAAGACAGAGATTGAGGACGAATGTTGCAAGTGCTTCTCTGGGATGAAGAGGTTGGCGGCACAGATGAGAAATTTGTGGCGGGCCACATCAAACCAGTGAGAAGACTGATGACTCAAAAAAGAAGGTGTAAGACCACCTTTCCTTTAATATTTCTGGCTTAATGGTATGAAAAGTTAGGTGGATTATCGTGCATGAATATGCAGTATTTAAATATTTTGTAGGTAAGATAATCGCTCTTATAATGCTGTCTTCAGGTATGAGATCAACTAGTTGCAATGTGCTTGATGTACTGACGAGCGTAGAAAAAACGTATACCTTGTTGCTATTTACACAAGTCAGCTTTTTATTCCGTTGTGTCGCTATTGTTCAGAACTTCCTGCGGTTGGTGTATCATTTGATATCAGATTTACTTTGTGAACTACATCTGTCGGCACATGAGTTCCCAAAACACACTCTATTTTTCTGTTCAGCTGCTATGTAATTTGGAATGGTAGTAACCAAAGCTCTCACTTACAGAGTAAATGTTTTCCTGTTGTCGGCACTGTTTCCCTGTTGTCGACAATTCTATTGTCTCGTTCATTCAACAGATCTGTTTCGCTCTTTGTCCGAGTGTTATCTTCCCCGTGCCCGTATGACACGCTGATCCGATCCCTGGAAGCTAATTGTATTTGCGTGAGTAATAGTGGTGAGGTGTCTGTAACCCAGTTAAGCGTGGAGAACCGTGACAAGGTAGTTTCAGCGCCGATGAATGTATTGTTTGACGCATCATTCACTGAGCCTTTAAATGTTCATCTTACTAGCGGAACTTGCTGGTATCCGCAAATGAAATTTGTAATTTCGCTACAAAATCACATGTGCTACGTTAGTCGCAAATATTTTCGACAATTAAGTTGGCAATGTGTTTTTCGGCAGAACGTTATCGTCCTCAGGTACATGTTTATCTGGCACTTTTCTTTGTTCCTATTATATTGTGTTTCTAGTGGATCGGAATATTTATCTGTAATCAGCTTCGATTAAACGATATAAGCACTGCAGCAATCTCTTTGCATAGTTACTGCAGCGGTTTTAGGTCTTGAGGAGTCAGTTTTTTTTCCTTTCTGCCAATAATATTCGTACGACGTTGCTACATCTTGAAGTCCTGCTTGTTTCGAATTGGTAACTGTGTCTCTGCTGTGTTCAGATGTTGAGAGGAGGACTACCTTTGTCTGGTTGAGATGCGTGCTCTCGTGGAGATACATGCTGCCTTGGAGATTGCGGAAAGACTTTTGGCGAGACTATTTTAATTTACTTATCTCGCTGAAAATTGTTGAGATTGGCGAGGTTAGAATGGTATTGCTTAGCTGTGATCACAGCGAGTAGGCATCGGACGATATGCCTTTGTGTCGTAAGATGGATGCTCATATGTTGCCTATGTATAGCTGGTTTATAGCACAGTAAATTATCTTTTCTCTTATTCGTGTTCTCAATTCGAGGTTGTTACCCTCTCATTAAGTACAAAATAGATTCTTGCTTCTTAAAGAGTCGTCAGATGCGAACATGATTATCTGTTTGTCTGTCGTGAATATGAACCTTGTACTTGCGGATTCGCGTGCCTATGCTGGTTCGTAAGCTTGTTTATTCGCGTGCTGAAACAATGTAAGCGTTTACTGTTCTAATTCGTGGAGGTATGCACCGTCTATGCAAGTAATTGAAGGCAGTTTTGCTCTAGTGAAGGTGATGGATTTATGCACTGTCAGCAGGTTTCAAATGACCTTCGCACAAATTGTGGCACGCTGCATAATTTTCGTGAGACAACGACAGTCAGTTGGTCACAAAAATGCGATGACCACTTTGAATTATGGCAGAGTTTAACAGCTTGAACATTGCCTCGCGTACACTGGCGAAACATTACTTGAAGTTTTGACAGGAAACGTTCAACACCTGGCCTTTCCAACGGTGCAGGTAGTCACGAGTCTACTGAATATCAGTGACTAAATAACTAAAACTGGAAGAGAAATCGGAAATGATTCCAGTGAGTCTGGTGGTGATGCCGTGTTGGACACTGGCACAGCGCGAGTCTGAGGAATGACACCAGGAGTACTTTTGATCATGGTAGAAATATATAGAATAAAACAGAAAAATTTCAGGGTATCCGTGGAACAATAGGAACATTAAACAAAAATACAACTACAGAAACGCAACTGAAATTCTATGAAACACTAGCTGTACCACCACTGTTTTACGGATATAGGCTTGTACAGCAAACAAGGAAAATACAAATGGATTAGTGACGTCAGAAATCAAATTCCTCAGCCTAGTTAAAGGATGCAAACTAGAACATGGATTAAGATATACAGATATTAGAAATAAGCTTGAAATCTTTGCAATAACAGCAGAAATCAACACAAATAATCAGAAATGATAGGAACATTTAAACAGAATGAAACAAGGCAGATATCCTAAAAAAACGGCTAAGGGACGTAGGTCTCCCGAGGAAAATATGGAGCTAAGAAGCCCAAGCTGAAATAGTAAGTGATGAGGATGATGACGATACTCAGGGGAAGGTTCGCTGAGAAAGTTTGCATCCTGCGAAACAGTCTTCTTAGCTACACGTAATATCATTGAATTATGGCAGCAAACTGAGAAACAGCACCCCCAGAAAAGGTTATCGTGCGGCAGCTCAGATATGGACAGTGGGAAAGAGGACATCTCTGGAAGTATCTAAATATGATGTTGTAGTAAGACATCAAACGGTATGCTCTGATTACAAAACAAGAATATCGCCTAGAATGAGAAAGAAACGAACTCTATGTAACACTGCTTCACAGAGGAAGAACTTCCCAATTCGAGTAGATAAAGGCAGTATGATGCTAGTTCACAACGTTTTCTTTGATGAAACTCAAAGCAAGAAAATAACTGTATAGCCAGTAATATATGCTCTCTCTGATCGTGATGCACAGATAATTAGGATAAATAAGATAGTGCCTTGCAGTACTGATACTGCTCAGTGTAAATCAGAATAATTAATGACTCAAGAACAAATATTTTTAAGAATAGTTTACAAGATATGCCATTAGATGACATTTATAACGAAACAAATGTTTTCATAAAATTTAATCTATTCCATAATAAATTCATGTCATTATTTGAAAGTAACTTTCCAATAAGCTAATTAGAAAGGTCATTGAATAGCCATGTAAAAAGCCATATGTCACTAGAGGAACTAAAGTATCTTGTGAAAGGAAAAGAGAAATGTATAAGTTGGAAACAAGAAGTAGAAATCTTGCAGTTATTGCATACTACAAAAACTATTCAGATTTATTATAAATAATTATTTAAAAATCAAGGAACATGCAGTCAGAAATTAGTAATTCCCATAGCAATGAACTTAAGGTTATATGGGATGCAGCCACAGTAAAGGATAGTATCACTACTGAATTAAATGGAAGGGTTATACATGTTAATCATTTCTTAAATATAGTAGGAAATATAGGGACAAACACTTCAAGAGAAGAATCGCAGCAGTATGTTGAAAAAGCAACTCTCATAAAATTCAGTCATATTAATGTACCACCAGCGTGTTGTGAAATTAAGAACATTATACACCATTATCCAGATTGTAAGCTATAATAAAGTCTCAAACAGAACGATCCAGTCCAGAGACGATAAAAATAGGGAGTGTAAATATACTCATTGCTAACTGAAATTAACGTAAATGCTGATTATTTTTGCTTAAAATGAAATTATACTCACTGACTTCAATTGCCTGAGGAAAAAGATCACTGTTGGTTAATGGTAAACTTAGTGACGAAGGGCCACATAAGTAGTTAATGTTCATAGGAAATAAATTATTTTGTGAAAAGTTGACCAGACTTCGAATTAGCAAGCAGGCTCGACTTTTTAGTAACAAAACTAATAATAGAACACTTAAGGCACTCGATCTTTGCGTCACCAAACAAGCCGCTTCAGACTTAGTTTCAAAGACCATAAATTAACTACATGATTTAATTTAAACAGGGGAACTGACAGCCTTGTTGTTTCACAGAATGAAAACAGAGTTTCAAATGCAATATTCCAGATATTATTGACGGAAAGATACATCTAGTGCAACTTGTATCAGAATTGTGACGATGCCAGAACAAGAAGAGGATGACATTCGCAGAGAGGACTGTAGCCAGAGAACAAAGACTGGAAAAACATCAATGTGTTGAAGTTATTGGCTTTTCCAAGACTTCGCCTTTACATAAGCACAACCAAAAGAAATAGTCTTTTACCCTTTATTCAACTGAATTAACAGAAAGTCGCAAACTTTGTAACTGAAATAACAGTAATAAAAGTTAAGTGAGAGTCCACAAGCAGGAATATCATTTGACATTTTTACTACCATGTCCTTTTATGATCATTTTGTTCGCCCATGTGTCTTTATCAATAGATATGTTATAACTGCTGACATACTTTTTCAAAATTTTTGAGAAGGTAATGTATTCCAGAATAGTATTCTACATGAGCAACAACAATATAGCCAGTAAACCACAGTTCATATTTCAGAGGGGTTGCTCTGCTGGGAATACCATTTACGCGTTCACTCACCAAATTTTAGAAGCAGTTAATAACAAAATAACATCAGCTCGTGTTTTCTGTGTCCTATCTAAGGTGTTTCACTGTGCGAATTACAATATTCTCCTAGATAAATTGATGGGGTTGGTGGTACAACCAACCAATGGATAATGTCATATCTAACGAAAAGGATACAGAAAATTGTACTTAGTAATTCAACCAATGTAACGAGGGGAGATTCTTCCGGCTGAGGAGAAATCACTTCACGTAGTTCCCCAAGGCTCAGTCTTATGACCGCTGTTGTTCCTCAGTTGTGTAAAAGATCTTCAGTCTGTGTCCTGTCTCAGAAAACATTGGGAATAGGGCATACATCCATATGAACTTTTTTGCTTCGAATGAGAGTTGCTGTTACATCCCTTAATACGATCATTCTTCCTGGGGCACCCTATATTGGATTATGGTCCAGTACATCAGGAGCAATTGCTGCACAGGCGCTTAGAATCTATACTTGATTATTCAAGAGAAACAGACAACTGACTACAACAGCACACTGTATTACTACAATGAGACTACTACTGATTTACTGTCCTTTGATGCGATATCCAGTACTCTGGAAGTCTTTCTGACTTGAAACTCTTTCTTTCTCTGAGCGAGAGAAGAAGAATCGAGATCAGTAAAATTCGATCCTATTACGACTAAATATTGTTGATTTTTAGGAAGTTCCCTTAGTTATAACTTTCTTGATTTTGCTTACTTCGTTTCATGGCTTTCGGCCTCTGTTGGACTGCCACAATGAACGTCTGTTTTTTACGAATGTTCTTGTTAAATTTCTTGGCTTGTATTGCTGCCTGGTGAGTGGTATTTTCTTGCATACTCGTGCCACATGTTGGTGGCTTTGTATTTTAATTCTGAAATTTGCATTTTTGTTTGCATACTTTTAATCCTCCTTGCAATTATTTTTCTACCAGGTAATTATATCTTATCTCATCTGGTGGTACATGTTAGTGCATGCACTGTGCGCTACTATTTCTACTTCAGCACTCTATCCATATCCGAATTGAATATCAGTATGTTTTTAGTTTACTCATCTTTTCTGCTTTTATTTGTAATTCAGTGTAAAGTTCGTAGTTTTATTGTTGTTCTATATTATAACTGTCCACTAAGTTTCTCGCGGCGTACCGTTTTCCTCCAGTTCGAAGTATGCGTTTACGTGTCTGTTTTGAGGAAACTGCTGCTGTGTATACAGATGATGCCGCATTTGTCCAGATTTGTAAGCGTAGTCCTATTTCTGCGCTTTTACGTCAGCGGATGCAGTTGTGTTCAAGATAAGGTTGTTGGTTTCTGCTCTGGCTTCTTTATGCTTTTTGTCCCTTTTGCCTATTACTTTCTAAACTTCTTCCCGTGATATTTGCCTTATAGGTCCACGTCTTATTTCGCAAGTTTTGACAAATGCTTATTTCCCTTATGACGACTTTTTAAATTATTTATTTCCTCACTGCAGAGGTGCATGAGAGCCCCCTTTGCGTACCAATATTTTTCTTTCCCCTGTCTTTGTAGATAATCTGACTATGCCCCAAAGGGTAAAACGCGTTATTAAGTTATCACTATTTTAAAACCAAGACTGTTTTCTTTTTTAAATATTTCGTAATGGTTGCTGCACCTGCCAGCCAGTGGAGTGGAAACGACGTTTGCTGCCCTTACGCTTTTCGTTGATTTTAAAGTATCTTCCGATGAACGTTTTCCCAGCTTCATTCGCCATACCACAACTTTCTGTGATGTTATTCTCATTGTTTTTCGTTGATTGTGTTAAAGTTTACTATATCTTTTTCTTGTCTTTAAATTTTTTATTGCTTTATAGGAAATTTCTTGTTGTTCATGAATGTCATTCTCTAGATTACTTATACATCTGCCCCAACTTACTCTGTGTGATTTTTACATTCTCGTTTTCATCTGCTGTTTTCCGATTATAATCTGCTCTTAACTGTCATGCTTTTAGTAAATATTTTAGATATGATTCTGTTTCCTGGGGATGATTTACAGAAAATTAGCAAGAACATAGACAAACTAATAAGCCAAGATGATTTCATCAACCGAAGGTTTCTTTTTCATGCCTTTCTTCTGTTGGTGACCTATGTAATTTTAACCAATTTAATTAAATTATTAAATTATTATTAATGAAATTAATTTTAACCTTTACCTTTCCTATTGTCTTTCTTCTGATAATTATTATTTAATTTTGATTTTCTCACTCTTTAGGTTTGTATTTTTTCCGTTTTTTTATATTAAGACGCACTTTGTTGCAGGGGCAATCAGCTACATGCCTTTAGGACGAAAGTCAGCATCATTCCAAAGTTCAGATGTGCTACCCTATACTCGGACGCTCTAGGCGGACACTGAGGTAGCTAACCGATTTTAATATATAATATATCTGCTATATTATAAAAGAATCAAACTCGTTTAGAGTGTCTTTCCTGCGCAGTATGGCTACTAGGATTTAAGTATGATGTTCAGCAGAAGTATTGACACGACGTCGTGTGAAGCGGAGTTCCGCCTTTGTGTTTGGAGAACGAAGAGGATGAAACACGGTGCCGGCGATTATTCAAATCCCCTTGATGAAAATTTCGTCCACCACTAGGATCTGCCTGCGTGGCACGTTAATCTTGTCTTTCGAAACAAGATCTTCTGCCGTCCTCAGCAGGCTGAGTCGACGCCGTCCTAAATGTCCCGCCAAGTGCGAAAATTTGGTAGTACTGAATTTGTGACCGCTGTAGGACAATTAGACAATTGCCTCTACGGAAAAAACCGGCGGTAAAGACAACTTTCACACGATCTCAGCAGAGAAGCGACCTCTGCTCTTCACCGTATAATGTACCCACCGTGTTCTGCATAGAAGACGAATATGAGGCAGAATTCGATACAGCCAAGCTTGAGAGGCACCGCCTGAACATCAGCACAATGCGGCTACCGTCGGCTGCTGCCGCAGGCGACGAGTGCTGACGCGGAGGCAGGAAAACCGTCTCGTCGCCGGCTACCGCCGTCATCCACTGACACAACAGACACGGCGTCAGCGCTATGCGGCCACACTGAGGTATGCGCTTATTCCACAGTCGTCCTTATAAACTAACAACAGGCGTGACATAATGTTTCTTGGGGTCGTACTGTTGTCGATCATAACTGTCTATTTCGCTCTTTCTCTCACCGATCTCGTAAGGGGATGACTAATTAACAAACTAATAAACTAATTGTTTAACTAAATCAGAAAGAGCGGCACATACATGCATCTTTCCGCGGCACCTACCGGATAGCGGCCACAAGCCGCTGTTAGTGTGGGAAGTGATTCTTAACGTTTCCATGGCACATAGTGAATACCAGTCGTTGAATGAATCTTCTGTGCACCTTCTATGCGAGAGACCAACATTTAAGCACCTGCTCACTTCTGTTTGAGCCAGTTCGTTCATTGTAATTTTTCCTACAATTAACGGCTTAACTTCATTTGCAGACGTAGTAAAAGAAAATTTCAACTTAGTCCTATCGTTAACTGAAAAAATACACTCCTGGAAATTGAAATAAGAACACCGTGAATTCATTGTCCCAGGAAGGGGAAACTTTATTGACACATTCCTGGGGTCAGATACATCACATGATCACACTGACAGAACCACAGGCACATAGACACAGGCAACAGAGCATGCACAATGTCGGCACTAGTACAGTGTATATCCACCTTTCGCAGCAATGCAGGCTGCTATTCTCCCATGGAGACGATCGTAGAGATGCTGGATGTAGTCCTGTGGAACGGCTTGCCATGCCATTTCCACCTGGCGCCTCAGTTGGACCAGCGTTCGTGCTGGACGTGCAGACCGCGTGAGACGACGCTTCATCCAGTCCCAAACATGCTCAATGGGGGACAGATCCGGAGATCTTGCTGGCCAGGGTAGTTGACTTACACCTTCTAGAGCACGTTGGGTGGCACGGGATACATGCGGACGTGCGTTGTCCTGTTGGAACAGCAAGTTCCCTTGCCGGTCTAGGAACGGCAGAACGATAGGTTCGATGACGGTTTGGATGTACCGTGCACTATTCAGTGTCCCCTCGACGATCACCAGTGGTGTACGGCCAGTGTAGGAGATCGCTCCCCACACCATGATGCCGGGTGTTGGCCCTGTGTGCCTCGGTCGTATGCAGTCCTGATTGTGGCGCTCACCTGCACGGCGCCAAACACGCATACGACCATCATTGGCACCAAGGCAGAAGCGACTCTCATCGCTGAAGACGACACGTCTCCATTCGTCCCTCCATTCACGCCTGTCGCGACACCACTGGAGGCGGGCTGCACGATGTTGGGGCGTGAGCGGAAGACGGCCTAACGGTGTGCGGGACCGTAGCCCAGCTTCATGGAGACGGTTGCGAATGGTCCTCGTCGATACCCCAGGAGCAACAGTGTCCCTAATTTGCTGCGAAGTGGCGGTGCGGTCCCCTACGGCACTGCATAGGATCCTACGGTCTTGGCGTGCATCCGAGCGTCGCTGCGGTCCGGTCCCAGGTCGACGGGCACATGCACCTTCCGCCGACCACTGGCGACAACATCGATGTACTGTGGAGACCTCACGCCCCACGTGTTGAGCAATTCGGCGGTACGTCCACCCGGTCTCCCGCATGCCCACTATACGCCCTCGCTCAAAGTCCGTCAACTGCACATACGGTTCACGTCCACGCTGTCGCGGCATGCTACCAGTGTTAAAGACTGCGATGGAGCTCCGTATGCCACGGCAAACTGGCTGACACTGACGGCGGCGGTGCACAAATGCTGCGCAGCTAGCGCCATTCGACGGCCAACACCGCGGTTCCTGGTGTGTCCTCTGTGCCGTGCGTGTGATCATTGCTTGTACAGCCCTCTCGCAGTGTCCGGAGCAAGTATGGTGGGTCTGACACACCGGTGTCAATGTGTTCTTTTTTCCATTTCCAGGAGTGTATATGAAATACAGGTAAATCACTAAAAATACATTTAAACACATGGAGTGTTAACTACAAAACAGTGATGAGTGATAATGAATTTTTTGTTATCATATTTCTACATCTACATCTACATCTACATGACTACTCTGCAATTCACATTTAAGTTCTTGGCAGAGGGTTCATCGAACCACAATCATACTATCTCTCTACCATTCCACTCCCGAACAGCGCGCGGGAAAAACGAACACCTAAACCTTTCTGTTCGAGCTCTGATTTATCTTATTTTATTTTGATGATCATTCCTACCTATGTAGGTTGGGCTCAACAAAATAGTTTCGCATTCGGAAGAGAAAGTTGGTAATTGAAATTTCGCAAATAGATCTCGCCGCGATGAAAAACGTCTTTGCTTTAATGACTTCCATCCCAACTCGCGTATCATATCTGCCACACTCTCTCCCCTATTACGTGATAATACAAAACGAGCTGCCCTTTTTGGCACCCTTTCGATGTCCTCCGTCAATCCCACCTGATAAGGATCCCACACCGCACAGCAATATTCTAACAGAGGACGAACGAGTGTAGTGTAAGCTGTCTCTTTAGTGGACTTGTTGCATCTTCTAAGTGTCCTGCCAATGAAACGCAACCTTTGGCTCGCCTTCCCCACAGTATTATCTATGTGGTCTTTCCAACTGAAGTTGTTCGTAATTTTAACACCCAGGTACTTAGTTGAATTGACAGCCTTGAGAATTGTACTATTTATCAAGTATTCGAATTCCAACGGATTTCTTATGGAACTCATGTGGATCACCTCACACTTTTCGTTATTTAGCGTCAACTGCCACCTGCCACACCATACAGCAATCTTTTCTAAATCGCTTTGCAACTGATACTGGTCTTCGGTTGACCTTACTAGGCGGTAAATTACAGCATCATCTGCGAACAACCTAAGAGAACTGCTCAGATTGTCACCCAGGTCATTTATATAGATCAGGAACAGCAGAGGTCCCAGGACGCTTCCCTGGGGAACACCTGATAACGCTTCAGTTTTACTCCATGATTTGCCGTCTGTTACTACGAACTGCGACCTTCCTGACAGGAAATCACGAATCCATTCGCACAACTGAGACGATACCCCATAGGCCCGCAGCTTGATTAGAAGTCGCTTGTGAGAAACGGTGTCAAAAGCTTTCCGGAAATCCAGAAATACGGAATCAACCTGAGATCCCCTGTCGATAGCGGCCATTACTTCGTGCGAATAAAGAACTAGCTGCGTTGCACAAGAACGATGTTTTCTGAAACCATGCTGATTACGTATCAATAGATCGTTCTTCGAGGTGATTCATAATGTTTGAATACAGTATATGCTCCAAAACCCTACTGCAAACCGACGTCAATGATATAGGTCTGTAGTTCTATGGATTACTCCTACTACCCTTCTTAAACACTGGTGCGACCTGCGCAATTTTCCAATCTGTAGGTACAGATCTAACGGTGAGCGAGCGGTTGTATATGATTGCTAAGTAGGGAGCTATTGTATCAGCGTAATCTGAAAGGAACCTAATCGGTATACAATCTGGACCTGAAGACTTGCCCGTATCAAGCGATTTGAGTTGCTTCGCAACCCCTAAGGTATCTACTTCTAAGAAACTCATGCTAGCTGCTGTTCGTGTTTCATAATAATATTTAACATAATAAAAACCGCAATACTAAACCTCTTTCACCACAAACGTTTTTTCACCGTAGTTCTGTGTTCAGTGTAGTAAGCAGAATGACTGCCGCACACGGCACATGGTAAAGAAAAGTTCGACTCAGCGCTTACCAACGTCCTTCTGAAAGACAGTGGCGAATTTTGTGTAATCATTGTCGCTGGTTAGCCTGTGTATTTCTTTAGTGAGACCAACAAGACCTTACAATGATGTAAAATGTTCATATTTCCTTATTTTTTGGTGTGATTCACTTCGAAACGTGAAAGAACACAAATCCAAATGAGATTAATTTTTCATTTTCTCGTTGCGGTTCGATGTGAAGCCGTTACGAACACAACATGAAACGCAAATTATGCTGTTTTTAATTATTTGTTAATGTTATTGTATATATTTGGTCTCTACCTACCCAGGAATTTGGCCAACTACATTGTTAGTTAAGAAGTTTACATTTACATATTCATTAGTTATGTTAACAGAGAATTTTCCATACACTTTATTCTCTCCAAATTATGTATTATCAAATATAAGAAATGTGTACACTTTCTTATTTCTATGCTGATGATGTAAATAAAATGCACTAGAACTCATCGATTTTAAAGATAAGTACAGATAGTTCCTTCTCCTGGTATCAGTTGCTGGTGAATACTTGTGGTGTCAGTCACATAATGTAGTCCCTGCGGCTCAGTGTCTACACATCTTGGAATTTAGAGATGAATGTCCGTCTCTTTAAATTATCTTGAGATGTGGACACAGAGTTTTGTCCTGTCGGGCACGGTTCGCGAAGCTCAGACAATGATGCCGGAAGACGTTTTCGACAATTAAGGTTCTTCGACAGATGCGCACCCCGCCATTTTCACAGCGAAACTGCAACAAGTGAGAGATATGCAAGAGAATTTAAAACCTCGATTTGCGCACACACACACACACACACACACACACACATACCGTAACAATCAAAGATGGCCATATCAGATGTTATCGATAGTGAAAATTAATTACCGAAACACACACACACCGTAACAATCAAAGATGGCCATATCAGATGTTATCGATAGTGAATATTAATTACCAGAGTATGAGTTAGCATTATCTCTGTCCCTCTGTTGTTTGACTACTGAGAGAGCAGTATTGAAGCAGAGTATTAGCAAAAACCTCCGTTTCTACTTCTAAAGTCACTCGCTAAATGAATTTCAACTGCTTCCTTAATACAACTACTCCAATAGCTGCGAATGACAGGTGTCAAGGCAATGTTCTGCAATAACAGATTAGCTCGGCTGTTGTGAACGTGTGTGATGCCTACGCTCAATACATGTAATACCGCTGCTCATCATACGTTATTTTAAGAAGCTCGATATTCGTATGCATCACCAACCAAAAGTGGTCCCTGCTTTAACTCAAAACACTATAAATAAAAAAGATGTCGTTAATATTGGCATGAAGCTTCTATAATTGGGTGACATAGGTTGTCTGGCTTTACCACACGACATAGATTTTTGCTTAATCTTTCAGAATTCATAATTGAATCGCCGTTCAATGTATGTATAACGACGTTTGAAGATTTATAAAAATTGTAGGCTACACCCTAGTGAAGTTATTGATCAAAATTTGTGTTGCGCCACATATAAAAACAATTGTCTCTACGATTACACAGTGACGATTGATTTTTCAGCATTTATACTTCGCAACAAAAAATTTTCCTTAGAAATTCTCACAACGAAAAGACTTTTGGGGAGTATGCTGTACTAATTACTGACTGTAGACAGATGGCAAAGGAAAACGAAATGTGAGAGGAAATTAAATTGATTGGAGATCCATGTCTGATAAAGATGCGCATTTATTACAATCACATTCGAATACCCCATACGAGACTAATTAATACATCAGGATCAAGTACTGATTTTACATGGCCCTTTATACAACTACGAAGATCATTTATACACTTCATTAATCTGATCAACAGCAAAGCCCTCTTGCGAAGGAATAAGGATATGACGCATGGGAGTCAGAATAATGAATTACACTAAAAACACCGATCGATCATTCAGTCATTCAGAGTGGAAATCAACGAAACTACTCGTACAGCTTGATATACCTTTACAAGGAGAGCTTCCTCGTTACAGGTCGTCACATATGACTGAAATCCAAAACCATAAATCCTGAGGAAGCCCAATTAATCCGATAAAAACTTGACACATAGAAATATTACCATACGCATACTCACAGGTGTTCATTCCGCCCTGTAACTTCAAGATCATGTGATCGGAGAAGGAGAGTAGGGACAAACAAAAGCATTAGAACTAACCCGTAAAGTTACAATAATTTGGATAAAATGCGTTACATGAAACAGTTACCAATGAATAGGGGATCGTTTTGCTCAGTAGACTGAACTATTTGTGATGGAAAGAACCTCCAGCCACAAACCACTGATTATCAAAAGCGTAGTTGTCAGCATAACACAAAGGGCACGCTCGTCCTCACAGATGCGTGGTATTAAAGGTGCGGTAAACCGATGGGAAACTCGATTGAATGGGAAAGCATGAGGGCGTTTGAATAATAGAATTATTAGTGAAACTGAACTTGTCACGATCCAGCACACGGTTTTATCACTCATGAACTACAAGACCCATTACACCTGATTAAATGCACTCATTTAAAGTAAGGGCTGCAACGAATTAACACTCCTCGAAGTGGCATGCATTAGCTTATTAGGCATGGGAGGCAACACTGACTTAAACCAAATACATTGTGCTGATGGCACATGGTCTGGTTTGAACTACGGACAAAGCAGAATAACAGTTTCAGGATTTATACTCGAATGTGATAGTAAACAGATGCGATTGTCACCAAAATTGTTACTAATTATTAAACTGAATGTGAAAGCATTGATTCCTAAGTCTCCATCAGCACCCTAGCCTTCACAAAGCAATCTAAACTTACAACAGACCACTTTCTGAAGAGAAGACTTAAGACTCGAAAGCCCCAGCAAGAGTCTTTTAAAAGGGCAGCTCGTTGGAGACAGGATCTCTTTCTCTTACACGGAGCGAAATTACTCCTATAAGCGTGTCTAACCAACAGAGAGAACCAAAAAAGCGAGAAAATTCTCTAACTTAGCACCACGCTGTGTCACTGGACATCCATGGACTGTGTCCATGTAGGTTGGTTTGCTACGTTCTGAGGGAAGGAAAACACTCTGGCCTTCACCAGTATTTTTGAAGACACCCATCCACACATTTACACTGTACAGAAACCATTCACGCTTAGCGTTCCATCGCATTTTTTCCCAAGCACCGACACATGCTCAACAAGAGAGACAAAACAGACATTCTTAACTGCACGTCTGAAAGAACAAATCTTGTTGACGATTCACAGCAGTACGAAATTTTTCGAAATTTATTCACTGCCTGCGAATTCTTTAACATCAACTATGTTAGGTATAACTGCACTCCCTATTAGTGACGTATAAATATTTGTGTCTTACCAGGAGCCGAGCCCGGAATTCACTCAGCGCGAGCAGTCACCTTAACCATTTCGCCCCTCCAAGCATGCTCTCCGGGCCGACCCAAATCTCCATATGTCACGTTGTCTACATTCTTGTGCCTTAGTCCACTATTCTTGTATTCATCACTTAATGCTCGTCAACGTTATTAACTGGATTACCGCGGTAGAAATAATGAAACTAGGAGGAATCGAAACTAATATTCTTCACATGCGACCCCGCCATTCCCTCCCCCCCGCCCCTAGCTTTGTAATACTTACTTGCATGTCTGAAAGAGCAGACCCTGTTGATGATACACAGCTGCGCGAAATAATTCGAAATTTAGATAAACAATTCTCGGGTTTCCAGCAGCGTCAATTGATTAAAATTACACGGTCAAGCGCGCCTTGGCCATCAGCCATCATCACACGGCACAGAAAAAAATGGTTGAAATGGCTCTGAGCACTATGGGACTTAACATCTATGGACATCAGTCCCCTAGAACTTAGAACTACTTAAACCTAACGACATCACACAACACCCAGTCATCACGAGGCAGAGAAAATCCCTGACCCCCCTGGGAATCGAACCCGGGAATCGGTGCGTGGGAAGCGAGAACGCTACCGCACGACCACGAGCTGCAGACCCCGGCACAGAAGCCCACTGTGTTCAGACATTGGTGCATCTTGCAAGAATTATGTCAGACACTGATAACCTGCTCCATGAACTGAGCCACCTACGCATGGTTTTCAGGAACAACGGCTATAATGTGCATCAAATAAATGATTTGATTCCAAGCAAAAATTGCAATAAAACCATCGAGGAAGAGCGGGAAAAGAAACTTTCATTTTTTGCCGGTCTGTGTCCTTCTCAGGCAAGACAAGCCATCTGTTGAAACGATACAAGATCAAATCCGTCTTCGAACCTACGGCAAAAATGCGGCAGTTACTGCGGCCGCTTAAATACGCAGCAGGTCTCAGAACATCTGTAGTTTACAGAGTATCTGGCGAATGTGGCCAGTCTTACAGACAGTACACCCTGTGGAATAACGCAGGAAGGGACATAAAAGGTTTTATCGCCTACACTACCCAGAAGAATCTGCTTTAGCTGAGCATACTTTAGAAAAATCAAGAGCTCAGATGGCAACCCAGTTCTAAGCAAAGAAGGGAAGGCAGAAAGGTGGAAGGAGTATATAGAAGGTTTATACAAGGGCGATGTACTTGAGGACAATATTATGGAAATGGAAGAGGATGTAGATGAAGATGAAATGGGAGATAAGATACTGCGTGAAGAGTTTGACAGAGCACTGAAGGACCTGAGTCGAAACAAGGCCCCGGGAGTAGACAACATTCCATTAGAACTACTGATGGCCTTGGGAGAGCCAGTCATGACAAAACTCTACCATCTGGTGAGCAAGCTGTATGAGACAGGCGAAATACCCACAGACTTCAAGAAGAATATAATAATTCCAATCCCAAAGAAAGCAGGTGTTGACAGATGTGAAAATTACCGAACTATCAGTTTAATAAGTCACAGCTGCAAAATACTAACGCGAATTCTTTACAGACGAATGGAAAAACTGGTAGAAGCGGACCTCGGGGAAGATCAGTTTGGATTCCGTAGAAATGTTGGAACACGTGAGGCAATACTAACCTTACGACTTATCTTAGAAGAAAGATTAAGAAAAGGCAAACCTACGTTTCTAGCATTTGTAGACTTAGAGAAAGCTTTTGACAACGTTAACTGGAATACTCTCTTTCAAATTCTGAAGGTGGCAGGGGTAAAATACAGGGAGCGAAAGGCTATTTACAATTTGTACAGAAACCAGATGGCAGTTATAAGAGTCGAGGGGCATGAAAGGGAAGCAGTAGTTGGGAAAGGAGTGAGACGGGGTTGTAGCCTCTCCCCGATGTTATTCAATCTGTATATTGAGCAAGCAGTAAAGGAAACAAAAGAAAAATTCGGAGTAGGTATTAAAATTCATGGAGAAGAAGTAAAAACTTTGAGGTTCGCCGATGACATTGTAATTCTGTCAGAGACAGCAAAGGACTTGGAAGAGCAGTTGAACGGAATGCACAGTGTCTTGAAAGGAGGATATAAGATGAACATCAACAAAAGCAAAACGAGGATAATGGAATGTAGTCAAATTAAATCGGGTGATGCTGAGGGGATTGGATTAGGAAATGAGACACTTAAAGTAGTAAAGGAGTTTTGCTATTTAGGGAGCAAAATAACTGATGATGGTCGAAGTAGAGAGGATATAAAATGTAGACTGGCAATGGCAAGGAAATCGTTTCTGAAGAAGAGAAATTTGTTAACATCGAGTATAGATTTAAGGTCAGGAAGTCGTTTCTGAAAGTATTTGTATGGAGTGTGGCCATGTATGGAAGTGAAACATGGACGATAACCAGTTTGGACAAGAAGAGAATAGAAGCTTTCGAAATGTGGTGCTACAGAAGAATGCTGAAGATTAGATGGGTAGATCACGTAACTAATGAGGAGGTATTGAATAGGATTGGGGAGAAGAGAAGTTTGTGGCACAACTTGACTTGAAGAAGGGATCGGTTGGTAGGAAATGTTCTGAGGGATCAAAGGATCACCAATTTAGTAACGGAGGGCAGCGTGGAGAGTAAAAATCGTGGAGGGAGACCAAGAGATCAATACACTAAGCAGATTCAGAAGGATGTAGGTTGCAGTAGGTACTGGGAGATGAAGAAGCTTGCACAGGATAGAGTAGCATGGAGAGCTGCATCAAACCAGTCTCAGGACTGAAGACCACACAACAACAACAACTTTAGAAAATGGTCCTCGGCTAAAATTTAACGAAATCTCCGTCGTGGCTCGCACTAGCGGCTTCTGGGGCTGTGTAAGAAAAGAAGTCATTGAACTAAAATTCACTGATAACACCCTAAGTATTCGGTGATATTGCGCCCGCTCCGGCCACTGATTAATTTGTTGGAACACGTCGGCAAAGTTTCCACGAGGGTTTCATGGGCTGTGTATTGTAGAATTCTTCTCGCACTTCGCTTTACGCCTGGGTCAGTCGATAGGAATTACTTTTGATGTATCGCACTCCACGCAAACGCAGTTTATTACCACTGCCTGTTAGGAGAGTCATGTAATGTGATGATTGAAGGTCGTCAGTTAAAATAAATTTGTGCTAATCGGCTGCATCTGTTTTCAATCAAGTAGTTGAATTCCCAACGCACTTTCTTAATTAATTTTATGTTCAACATTTGCATCTGGTGTTCAGTAACTGAATATAACATCAATGAGCACCCCTTTTTAATTAAAAGGGATCAATTCTGAATCAATTAATGTCAACACTGCCACCGCAGTTCAATCAGGAGTCACAGGGCCTTATTACGTTCTTTGCGTTATCCGACATTGCGGCAGTTTTGCACTCTCTGTTGATCTGTTAGTCAATTATCTGGGGTGAACACACGCGAAAACCAGCTAACTGACGGGTGGGGCTTTTCAATACGTTTAAAGTGAACATATACCGCGAGGTGGCGCGTCTTGCCTGCGCGAGTGAAATGTTTGTGCCTTGACTCCGTGTTGCTCCACGGTGAGTGAAGGATGTGACGGCACTTCGTTACGAGACAGGATAACGAGAGAATGTATAGGAAGTGTGTGCAATGAAACAGTCATTGTTAGCCTCCACATTGGATGATTTGTGTTTTTTTTTTTTTTTTTTTTTTTTTTTTTTTTTTTTTTGTAGATTCACAAGCGACATGTAATGTTAATGTGGAGTTTAGTAACGTTCATAAAAGTCTGTTGCATTTCAAAGTTAAATGCGTGTATTTAATTATGATCAAAGGATTCTGTGATGAACTATTATGTACTACAAGCTAGTATTGGACTTCGAACATTTGGCGTCGATGTTTACTGTAGAACCTGCTTCAGTAACACGGTCAAAAGAGTAGAAAAAGTTTTCTCTGCTAAAAAGAACTCATTTCACTCGCAGACAATCATCGAATGACCAAATGTGAATGGCAGAGTTCCAGTTCGAGAAGATCCTATGTAAGTTTTCTTTCTCTTATATTTCAAGAATTTTACAGGCAACCGTCGGAGTTGGCAGCTGCTTCTCCACCACGAGATTAATTTGTCTACGAGTACGAAATTACGTACGGTGTGGCAGTAGTCGACGCCGATCAAGCCAGTTTCCTTCACAGACATACAAACAGAGACACTACGCACACTAGTTCAATAACAACGAGTTTAATATTACCAGATGAAAAACGTTATATTCTTCTTTCAGCAGAAAAATATAGTAAAAATGGGAAGAAGGCCAGTGTGCACTCCGTTGCCGTACTGGAGGCAGTCATTACGGATGTGTAACGGGTGCTTCCGGCTGCCATGAAGAGTACAGGGTGCAGCCAACTACAGGTAGTGGCCCACATCCGTACCAATGACGTGTGTCGCTTTGGATTGGAGTAGGTTCTGTCTGGTTTCGGGCGGCTAGCGGAAATGGTAAAGACTGCCAGTCTTGCTTGCGAGATGAAGGCGGAGCTCACCATCTGCAGCAACGTCGATATAACCGACTGTGATCCTTCGGTGCAGTGCCGAGTGGAGGGTCTGAATCAGAGGCTCAGTGGGTTCTGTGACCGTGTAGGCTGCAAATTCCTTGAGTTGCGCCATAAGATGGTGGGTTTTCGGGTTCCGCTTAATAGGTCAGAAGTCCATTACACACAGGAAGCGGCTACACGGGTAGCGGGGGCTGTGTGGAAGGGACTGGGCGGTTTTTTAGGTGAGAGGGTCTCAGGAAACCACAGAAAGGGCGTCCGTCTAAAAGGGGGCTGGTAAAACACAGTAAGGTAGTTGTAGAAACGATCGGTATTGTAGCTGTAAATTGTCGTAGCTGTGTTGGGAAAGAACCAGAACTGCAAGCCCTTATAGAAAGCACTGAAGCTCAAATAGTTATAGGTACGGAAAGCTGGCAAAAGCCGGAAATAAGTTCAGCCGAATTTTTTTCAAACGACCTAATAGTGTTCACAAAGGATAGATTAAATACAGTTGGTGGTGGAGTATTTATTGCTGTCAGAAGTAGTTTACCTCGTAGTGACACTGAAGTAGATAGTTGCTGCGAAACACTATGGGTAGAGGTTGTACTTGACAGTCGAACAAAACTATTAATTGGATCGTTTTACCGACCCCCCGACTAAGAAGATATAGTTGCTGAACAGCTCAAAGAAAACTTGAGTCTCATTTCAAATAGGTACCCCACTCACACAATTTTAGTCGGTGGTGACTTCAATCTACTCGCGATATACTGGAAAAATTATACGTTTAAAGCCGGCGGCAGGCATAAAACGTCATCCGAAATTGTACCGAATGCTTTCTCAGAAAATTATTTTGAACGGTTAGTTCATGAGCTCACTCGAAGCGTAAATGGTTGCGAAAGCATACTTGACCCCCTAGCAACAAATAATCCTGGACAAATAGGGAGTATCGTAACGAATACGGGGATTAGCTGCCACAAGGCAGTTGCTGCTTGGATGAATACCGTAACACCTACAACCATCAAAAAGAAATGCAAAGTACATCGATTTTAAAAAAGCTGATAAAAATGTTCTTAACGCCTCTTTAAGAGACAGTCTCCACTTCTTCCGATCTGATCACATAAGCCTAGAAAAGATGTGGAATAGTTTCAAAGAGATAGTATCGACGGCAATTGAGAGATATATACCACATAAATTGATGAGTGCTGGTATTGATCCCCCATGGTACACAAAATGGGTCAGATCGCTGTTGCAGAATCAACGAAAAAAGCATGCCAAATTTAAAAGAACGCAAAATCCCCAAGAATGGCAAAGTTTTACAGAAGTTCGAAATATGGCGCGTACTTCAATGTGAGATGCTTTTAATAATTTTCTCAACGAAACTCTGTCTCGGAATCTGGCAGAAAACCCAAAGAGATTCTGGTCATACATAAAGCACACCAGTGGCAAGACACAATCAATACCTTCAATGCGCGATAAAAACGGTGAAGTCACTTATGACAGTGCCACTAAAGCAGAGTTATTAAACACGGTTTTCCGAAACTCGTTCACCAAAGAAGACGAAGTACATATTCCTGAATTAGAATCAAGAACAACTGCCAAGTTGAGAAACATAGAAGTAGATATCCTGGGTGAAGCAAAGCAGCTTAAGTCACTTAATAAAGGCAAGGCCACCCGTCCAGATTGTATACCAGTCAGGTTCCTTCAGAGTATACTGATACAATAGCTCCACATTTAGCAGTTATATTCAACTGCTCGCTCACAGAAAGTTCCCTACCTAAAGACTGGAAAATTGCTCAGGTCACACCAATACCGAACGGCGCGGGGTAGCCGCGCGGCCTGGAGCGTCTTGTCACGGTCCGCGCGGCTCCCCCTGTCGAAGGTTCGAGTCCTCCCTCGAGCATGTGTGTGTGTGTGTCGTCCTTAGCGTAAGTTAGTTTATGTTAGATTCAGTAGTGTGTAAGCTTAGGGACCGATGACATCAGCAGTTTGGTCCCATAAGACCTTACCACAAATTTCCAAATTTTCCACCAATACCCAAAACGGGAAATAGGAGTAATGCGCTGAATTACAGGCCAATATTACTAACGTCGATATGCAGTAGGGTTTTGGAACATATACAGAGTTCGAACATTATGAATTAGCTCGAAGAAAACGATTTATTGACATATTGTCAGCACGGATCCAGAAAAAATCGTTCTTGTGAAACACACCTAGCTCTTTATACTCATGAATTGATGAGTGCTATCGACAGGGGATGTCAAATTGATTCCATATTTTTAGATTTCCAGAAGGCTTTCGACACCATTCCTCACAAGCGTCTTCTAACCAAACTGCGTGCCTACGGAATATTGCCTTAGTTGTGCGATTGGATTCGTGATTTCCTGTCAGAAATGTCACAGTTCGTAGTAATAGAGAGAAAGTCATCGAGTAAAACAGAAGTAATATCCGGCGTTCCCCAAGGAAGTGTTTTAGGCCCTCTATTGTTCCTGATCTACACTCCTGGAAATTGAAATAAGAACACCGTGAATTCATTGTCCCAGGAAGGGGAAACTTTATTGACACATTCCTGGGGTCAGATACATCACATGATCACACTGACAGGACCACAGGCACATAGACACAGGCAACAGAGCATGCACAATGTCGGCACTAGTACAGTGTATATCCACCTTTCGCAGCAATGCAGGCTGCTATTCTCCCATGGAGACGATCGTAGAGATGCTGGATGTAGTCCTGTGGAACGGCTTGCCATGCCATTTCCACCTGGCGCCTCAGTTGGACCAGCGTTCGTGCTGGACGTGCAGACCGCGTGAGACGACGCTTTATCCAGTCCAAAACATGCTCAATGGGGGACAGATCCGGAGATCTTGCTGGGCAGGGTAGTTGACTTACACCTTCTAGAGCACGTTGGGTGGCACGGGATACATGCGGACGTGCATTGTCCTGTTGGAACAGCAAGTTCCCTTGCCGGTCTAGGAATGGTAGAACGATGGGTTCGATGACGGTTTGGATGTACCGTGCACTATTCAGTGTCCCCTCGACGATCACCAGTGGTGTACGGCCAGTGTAGGAGATCGCTCCCCACACCATGATGCCGGGTGTTGGCCCTGTGTGCCTCGGTCGTATGCAGTCCTGATTGTGGCGCTCACCTGCACGGCGCCAAACACGCATACGACCATCATTGGCACCAAGGCAGAAGCGACTCTCATCGCTGAAGACGACACGTCTCCATTCGTCCCTCCATTCACGCCTGTCGCGACACCACTGGAGGCGGGCTGCACGATGTTGGGGCGTGAGCGGAAGACGGCCTAACGGTGTGCGGGACCGTAGCCCAGCTTCATGGAGACGGTTGTGAATGGTCCTCGACGATACCCCAGGAGCAACAGTGTCCCTAATTTGCTGGGAAGTGGCGGTGCGGTCCCCTACGGCACTGCGTAGGATCCTACGGTCTTGGCGTGCATCCGTGCGTCGCTGCGGTCCGGTCCCAGGTCGACGGGCACGTGCACCTTCCGCCGACCACTGGCGACAACATCGATGTAGTGTGGAGACCTCACGCCCCACGTGTTGAGCAATTCGGCGGTACGTCCACCCGGCCTCCCGCATGCCCACTTTACGCCCTCGCTCAAAGTCCGTCAACTGCACATACGGTTCACGTCCACGCTGTCGCGGCATGCTACCAGTGTTAAAGACTGCGATGGAGCTCCGTATGCCACGGCAAACTGGCTGACACTGACGGCGGCGGTGCACAAATGCTGCGCAGCTAGCGCCATTCGACGGCCAACACTGCGGTTCCTGGTGTGTCCGCTGTGCCGTGCGTGTGATCATTGCTTGTACAGCCCTCTCGCAGTGTCCGGAGCAAGTATGGTGGGTCTGACACACCGGTGTCAATGTGTTCTTTTTTCCATTTCCAGGAGTGTATATTAACGACATAGGAGACACTCTGAGTAGCCCTATTAGATTGTTTGCAGATGATGCTGTCATTTACCGTCTTGTAAAGTCATCAGATGACCAACACGAATTGAAAAATGATTTAGATAAGATATCTGTATGGTGCGAAAAGTGGCAATTGTACCTGAATAAAGAAAAGTGTGAAGTTATTCACATGAGTACTAAGAGAAATCCGCTAAATTTCGATTACGCAATAAGTCACACAAATCTGAAGGCTGTAAATTCAACTAAATACCTAGGGATTACAATTATAAATAACCTAAATTGGAATGATCACGTAGATAATGTTGTGGGTAGAGCAAAGCAATGACTGCGATTCATTGGCAGAACACTTATAAGGTGCAACAGATCTACCAAAGACACTGCTTACACCACAGTTGTCCGCCCCATCCTGAAGTGTTGCTGTGCGGTGTGGGATCCGCATCAGGTGGGACTGACGGATGACATCGAAAAAGTACAAAGAAAGGCAGCTCGTTTTGTTCTATCGCGAAATAGGGGAGATAGCGCCACAGACATGATACCTGAATTGGAGTGGTAATCATTAAAGGCGTTTTTCGTTGCGACGGGATCTTCTCATGAAATATCAGTCACTAGTTTTCTCCTCCGATTGCGAAAACATTCTGTTGACACCCACCTACAAAGGGAGAAATGAACATCACGATAAAATAAGGGTAATCAGGGCTCGCAAAGAAAAATCTAAGTGCTCGTCTTCTCCGCGCGCCGTTCGAGAGTGGAACGGTAGAGAGATAGCTTGAAGGTGGTTCATTGAACCCTCTGCCAGACACTTTATTGTGAATAGGAGAGTAATCACGTAGATGTAGATGTAAATGTAGATGTAGATGAGATGCTGCATTCTTACAATGCGAAATTTATTCGCTGCCTGCGAATTCTTTCACATCAGCTATGTTGTATTACTACATGTGACATATGGGGGTTTCGGTCGGTCCACGGAGGGTGCACGTGAAGCCGAAATGGTAGAGACTGCTCGGGATAAACGGGAAATCCAAGCCCAGATTTTCGCATGTCACTAAGAGGCAATATGTTTATACATAATACAGTTGATGTCAAATAATTTGCAGTCAGCTATTAAATTTTGAAACATTCGTAAGACATTATCAAATCATGAAAAAGGAAGACTTTGAAAGGAGGCAAAATGGTAAACCTTTTCAGTGTTTATGGTGTGAGTGTGTTACCTTGTCGCTTGTGCTCTACATACCTAGTCTTTAAATTTCCTTCCACGGTACTCTCTCCCTGCATTTGTGAAAATGACAAGGTGAGCACCTGTCAAGTCAGTGGCTTTGTAAGCCATCACCCAGCTGCATTCGCGTAAGTTTCGCAAACAAGGGAAACTGCAGCACTGGTCGCATAAATCTGAAACCGTTTTTTATTATTGCATATCGATTTCAATCACAGGGCGATCATCTTTAGTGCAAGACTAAATGCAGTGGACTCATAATCATCCACAAAATATGACGTCGAACAGAGGTGTTTATAGTGAAAAACATGTCAACTAGCAGGTAAGATTCAAACTAAGTCCAGATGGACAAGATATTTTAATAAGAAATATATTTATTTTAAATTTCTGCTACAGTTTAATTGGAGATATCATGGCTTCATTAACACTTATTACTAGAAATGACAATATTCCGTTGGTGTATAAGCAATTCCCAATTGCTTGTAACTCCATTCAATAACAAATTTACCGCTAGAAGCGTTTATATTCTCTTGCACTGTTTTTTCATGGCTGTATATTTTGAACTCAGTAATCCTGTATTTTATTTAACATAAATCTCTGCTTAATCCATTGTCTTCTTCTGTACTAACAAACACGATGTAACGTAAATGTATTCAAAAAGGAGGCCGCTGATGAGTCCTTCTCACAATCACGGAGCTTAGCTGCGTAGGTTGCAAGCAGGTGGCTCAATTTTAATCTTGCCTGCTAGATGGCACGTTCTTCACAATAGATACAAAAAATCAGTTTGAATTTTATCTGCTTACAGTCATTTTGTGTACGATTATGTGGGTCCACTCGACGTAGTCTTGCACTGAAGACGATCACTATGTTACTGAAATCGATATGCAATTATAAAAAGGGTTTCAAATTTATGCGACCAGTGCTGGAGTTTCCCTCGTTGTGTGGTCGTGGTGCACAAACTTCCTAATGGAATTCAGTCTCAGAAATTCCCGCAAGTTGTTTGAACATCTCATACGCCGGGAGAAACTCAAGGTTCGTAATAGTTGCGGTAGTCTGGCCCGCCGATCGGCGCGGTGGGAACAGCAGACTTGTAGGTCTTCAGTTCTGATGGGTGATCTTCTCAATAGGGAGACGTTAGAACTTTGATTCTTTTGAGTCGTGCAGAACAACCAGCATCCTATTATTGATGTTATATGTCGTCGTGGAAGTTTTAATTTAGAATACTATGTTCTTTTAGGAATGAATAGTTGAATCCTAGCGAAGTTCTAATCTCTAGTTCCCCAAACTGGTACCATACATCAAATGCCTCTTTCGTCCAACGATTACGAAGTCTGCATAAGGCAGACGTACAAAAAGTGGTATTTCTTCTTTGGTACTATTCTTTGCTGATTGGTCAACTACTTCGTTGTATATAATTCCGGACAGAACCACAGAAGTTGCACTATTATGTATTGTTCAATACATTGATAGATTAGTTCCTGTTTTTTCGAGAGCGCTCCGTAAATCCGTTATTATCAGAGTGTCGGTGATATTATGTAGTGCGTGTCTGAGTGCCTCGCTTATTGGTAGAACCTCAGCCATAAAGACACTCGTTTCACGGGGAAGCTTGTACACTCCTGGAAATGGAAAAAAGAACACATTGACACCGGTGTGTCAGACCCACCATACTTGCTCCGGACACTGCGAGAGGGCTGTACAAGCAATGATCACACGCACGGCACAGCGGACACACCAGGAACCGCGGTGTTGGCCGTCAAATGGCGCTAGCTGCGCAGCATTTGTGCACCGCCGCCGTCAGTGTCAGCCAGTTTGCCGTGGCATACGGAGCTCCATCGCAGTCTTTAACACTGGTAGCATGCCGCGACAGCGTGGACGTGAACCGTATGTGCAGTTGACGGACTTTGAGCGAGGGCGTATAGTGGGCATGCGGGAGGCCGGGTGGACGTACCGCCGAATTGCTCAACACGTGGGGCGTGAGGTCTCCACACTACATCGATGTTGTCGCCAGTGGTCGGCGGAAGGTGCACGTACCTGTCGACCTGGGACCGGACCGCAGCGACGCACGGATGCACGCCAAGACCGTAGGATCCTACGCAGTGCCGTAGGGGACCGCACCGCCACTTCCCAGCAAATTAGGGACACTGTTGCTCTTGGGGTATCGGCGAGGACCATTCGCAACCGTCTCCATGAAGCTGTGCTACGGTCCCGCACACCGTTAGGCCGTCTTCCGCTCACGCCCCAACATCGTGCAGCCCGCCTCCAGTGGTGTCGCGACAGGCGTGAATGGAGGGACGAATGGAGACGTGTCGTCTTCAGCGATGAGAGTCGCTTCTGCCTTGGTGCCAATGATGGTCGTATGCGTGTTTGGCGCCGTGCAGGTGAGCGCCACAATCAGGACTGCATACGACCGAGGCACACAGGGCCAACACCCGGCATCATGGTGTGGGGAGCGATCTCCTACACTGGCCGTACACCACTGGTGATCGTCGAGGGGACACTGAATAGTGCACGGTACATCCAAACCGTCATCGAACCCATCGTTCTGCCATTCCTAGACCGGCAAGGGAACTTGCTGTTCCAACAGGACAATGCACGTCCGCATGTATCCCGTGCCACCCAACGTGCTCTAGAAGGTGTAAGTCAACTACCCTGGCCAGCAAGATCTCCGGATCTGTCCCCCATTGAGCATGTTTGGGACTGGATGAAGCGTCGTCTCACGCGGTCTGCACGTCCAGCACGAACGCTGGTCCAACTGAGACGCCAGGTGGAAATGGCATGGCAAGCCGTTCCACAGGACTACATCCAGCATCGCTACGATCGTCTCCATGGGAGAATAGCAGCCTGCATTGCTGCGAAAGGTGGATATACACTGTACTAGTGCCGACATTGTGCATGCTCTGTTGCCTGTGTCTATGTGCCTGTGGTTCTGTCAGTGTGATCATGTGATGTATCTGACCCCAGGAATGTGTCAATAAAGTTTCCCCTTCCTGGGACAATGAATTCACGGTGTTCTTATTTCAATTTCCAGGAGTGTATATATCTCCTGTTTCCACAGTGGGACACATGTATGCAAATCTTGTTCCTTCAATCGATTTAAATTCGTCAGTGTATATCGGGATCGTCTGCGGGCACGTCATCATATGTGCTGCAAGATATTTAGTACCTCGGTGGTAGAAGCAGAAGGTCCTTGGGCCTTACTTTAGTTGCGTCGGCTCTGTTGGCATAACGTGGAGTAGCCAGAAACAAGAAACCAGCGTCTTTCTACCACAGAAAGGGTTGACAAGAGAGAAAGGTTGGACAAGAGAAATGTCTCCACGTCGATTTTCTTAACACGGTAACTCTGCCACTGGCCTGGCTAAACCTCTAACTACGATGGCAACGAAGGATTTACAGAATAGAGCCTTTCCAAGACCACCCTTAAACAATATCGATCAACATCGAGGGATTCTCAACAACCAAATCAATTTTATTATCTGTCCTATGGTCAGAAACACAACTGATATTTTATGCGTACAAGAAACGCACCGCGGTACGAACGACTGCCGACCAAGAATTGGTGGCATGAGACGTAGTAGTGAGACCTCACTCGCAGTGTTCTGCAAAACGAAGCCTAGTGTTAAAATCCGTTATTCTAACAGATAATGACGACATCGAAATCCTAACTGTGGAAATCGACAAGTGCACTGTAGCTTCTGTCTACAAACCCCCCTGCCGATAATTTTGTTTTCCGACTCCCAGCAAATCACCACAACTGGAAAAATAGAGTCACTACAGGCGATTTCAACAGCCACCTTATTGATTGGGGATATAGTGCATGTAATAAAGATGGACTTGAAGTCGAGCTGTAGGCAGAGTAGCAGCAAATCAAACTCATCCCTGACCGAAAACAATCAAATAAATTCTATTGTTGTCAATGGAAAAAGAGTTAGGAACCTGATCTCCTTCCCATCAGCTGTGACACCAGTCCAATAATAAAGAAGCAGGCGCCCTCCACAGAATACAGACGAGTTACGGGCACCACTCAAAAAATTTTACAACCTCAAGTCGCACGCTTAAGGAGCAGATTTAGTTTTAAAAACACGAAGTTGGGTTTCTTCACCAAAAATGTTTCAAATGGATGCAAATCCAAACACGTATGATGCATTCATCAAGCTCTGTGTTAAGGCAATGTGTTAGAGCATCTCATGGGGCTTGCAGAACCAGCTACATACCAGGGTTACAAGATACAGCTTTGAGGAAGACCCTTTCTCCATCGTAACGAGGGAGTTGGGTGAGACCCTTATACAGACAGTAAGTTCCATTCGCAGAGCTGACTGGTGCAATTTGATGACAGACTTCGACTTTACTTAAAAACCGCAAGAAGGCCTGGTTCAAAATAAAGAAATTACCCAGCAACCCTCACGAACATGTACGATTTAGCAATGTCACAGCAAATGAGATCACTCATCAAGTTCTACTTAATCGGAGGTGCAGCAGGAAGCGTCTGAAGACTATTGATGGGGTAACACGCGGTATAAAATCAGAAACTGACAGCTGCCCCATCGCACAGAAGAAATCACTTATGGTAACCGAACTCTGGAAGATTGCAAAGCTGGTGGTTTAGGCATAGTACATGTAGAAATGCTCAAACACCTTGGCAAAAGAGGTACTGACAGGCTCCACCAAATGTTTAACAACTGCCTGGAAAAGTTCAACATTCCGAAGCTCTGAAGACAAGCTCAAGATGTCGCTCTGATCAAACCCAGACGACCCAAAAAAATTACGCCAAATATATTTACTCTGCCATCTGTGCAAGTTATCTGAACAAATTTCGCTAGCCCGGCTGACCCCACTCATAGAAGACAAGCTCATCAGAGAAAAAGCTGGCTTCCGATCTGGGCGGTCTCGCACAAGGTAAGTATTGAATCTCACCCAGCACACCTACGACGGCTTCGAAAAAGGTCTCGTCGCTGATGTAGCCATTGTTGACCTGACTGCAGTCTACGATTCGGTAAAGACCAGGAAACGTCTTCCAAATGTATACAACACAACCAAAGATTGTGGCTTTATGAATATTACTGTAGAGCTGCTCAGCAACAGAATATTCTATGTTTAGTTTTCAAAACATCAAAAGTCGGTGGCACAAAACAAAAAATGATCTCCACCAAAGAAGCGTTTGTGCTCTCACACTATTTAACTTGTACACCAACGACCGACCAGGTAACAAGGCTTGCACCTAATTTAGTTATACCGACGATCTGGCCCTCTCGACACAGCGTAAAACATTTGAAGGCGTTGAAAGACAACTTTTATCGGCTCTTGGCGACCTGGCAAAGTATTACTAGGGCAGCAGCCTGAAGCCACATCGAAGCAAAACGGTAGTCAGCGCTTTCCACCTCCGTAACAAAATGGTAACTACGGGTTAAAAGCCTCTTGACTGGGAACTCCTCTCAGTCACAGCTCTGCCCCTAAATATCTCGGGGTTACCCTGGAGAGGAGTCTGACATTCAACGAACACTGTAACAGTGTCACAATGGAGGTCGCAGCACGAAACAATATCTCAAAACGACTCAAACGCACAAGTTGAGGAGCAAGACCACATGTACTTCGGGAGTCGGCTCTAACCTCGTGGTAATCGGCAGGAGAATATATTTCCCTTGGGTGGTATCAGTCCTGCCACTGGACACAGGTTGATATTGCTCTTCACCAAATGTACCACCAGATGACGGGTTGCTGGACACCAACTCCAGTCGAGAAGGTCCAGGTGCTGGCCAGAATAATTCCACCTGGTATAAGGAGGATAGTAACAGCGAAATCTGAAAGGAGCAAAGCCATCACAGATGGCATACACAGTGTTGCTCGACGTCTTCGCAGCAGGAAAAGCTTCATCTCAAGTTAAGTCCCACTTCGCGAAGTCAAAGGCGGAAGTGAGGATTCAACGCTGGCAGGAAAGAGCTAAAAGTTACTGGATACCACCAGAAGAGGAGCTACCCCAGGAAACAGCCTGTCATGGCCAACATGGAGATCACTTAATCGTCTTCACGTGGCCATTGGCCGATGTACAACTGCAATGATAAACGGGGAACTCTGCACTAACCAAACAAAATGGTTTAAATTGCTCTGAGCACTATGGGACTTAACATCTGAGGTCATCAGTCCCCTAGAAGTTAGAACTACTTAAACTTAACTAACCTAAGTACATCACACAAATCCATACCCGAGGCAGGATTCGAACCTGCGACCATGGCGGTCGGGCGATTCCAGCCTGAAACGCCTAGAACCGCTCGCCCACAACGGCCGGCCGCACTAACCAAGATGTGTTCTGTGGTGTGCAGACGATGATCCATTTCCTTCACTGCCTCGTTTGCACCGTCTCCTCAGGCATGGTGACGCAAGATGATCTAGCATCAGGAGACCCTAAGGGAGTGTACCTTGCTGAGGCACTAAACTTCGTTTCATTGGTTGTAATCTACTCGATAGGAAGGAGAAGAAACAGAGAAAGGCAGAACTGACAGAACTGTTGTTCAACATCCAATAGGAATCTCTTCTTGATCTCCTTTTGCACATCTCCTTCCACTTCACGTTCTAGTGCCTTCAAAACAATGACCTTTTTTTCTGCTGCCCTCCCCCCCCCCTCCCCCCAGCCTTCATTTTTCTCTTTTGTTTTGCCCTTTGTCATTATTTTCGTGTGACTCAAAACTGCGCTCTCGTGAAAATGGCGTCTGCGGGCTTCGATCCGTGTGCCATACTGCAGTTATGCAACTGCCTGTATAGCCTTCATTCTCAAACAAACGCCTCGTTGCAGCCGTTTCTTTGTGAATTGTCAGTTCTGTATTCCTAGTTTCATTTTATTTAATTTTCCCATTATTTTTAAGACAAGTTGGTTATTATAGTCAAAATTTTCGATAAATACTTCACGGATGTGTTGCATCCAGTTACCCTACTTTTTTGTTACCGTCAGATAAATGTTCATCACTTCTGTTATAACTAAACTTCCCGCGTTGCAACTTAGGCCTAGGATGAATCAGGAGAGAGATTCACTCGCGCCTGCTGCTGTAGTGGTAGAGCCCATCTTAGGCTCCCAGCCCCGCCACAGAGCGGTAGCAGAGTGGACTGCGTCATGGTGGGTAATGAAGATTTATACGACTTCTATTGGCCTTCGAGCAGTGGAAGCTTTGAAACACGCCGCTATGTCTGCCCGCCCGTCCCCCCCCCCCCCTCCGCCCCCCCTCTCTCTCTCTTCCCCCCCCCCCCCTCCTCTCTCTCACACGCACACAAACACACTCTTTTAGGTGGTGTCCAGCAAACCCAAGTGTACTGCCACCAGCTTCGTCTTTCTGGTTTCTGTAGACCAGAACATGTACTGAAAAATCTCTGAAGCTTCGTATTGAGCAACGCTGTAACCCAATGTCGCCAACGGCCTTGCCGCAGTGCTAACACCGGTTTCCACCAGATCATCGATGTTAAGCGCTGTCGGGCTTGGCTAGCGGTTGGATGGGTCACCGTCTGGGTCTGCCGAGTGCTGGTGGCTAGCGGGGTACATTTAGCCTATGTGAGGCCAATTGAGGAGCTATTTGTCTGAGAAGTAACGACACCGATAACGAAAATTGACAATGGCTGAGAGAGCAGTGTGCTGACTACATTCCCGCCTACATCGGCATCCGGTGATGCCTAAGGACCGAGGACGACACGGCGGCAGGTCGGTTCCGTCGGACCTTCAAGCCTTGCTCGGACGGTGCTTGTTTTTTGCAATCCAGTGTCACAAGTAAATGTGCTGCCACTATTCAGCGTACACGCCGCTGTCTTTAACGACCTGTTTCCTCAGCCATAAACTTAAGTGAATCTTTTAAGATATATGTGCTCGAGGGGGGGGGGGGGGGGAGTTTCAGATTCTACAATAGTAGGTTACTGTATATTGGTTGCTTTTCGCTGTGTGAATAACTAGGTTTCCCTGCTTACTACAATTAGTTATTTATCCAACATAAATTATGCAATAGCATTAGCAATCTCTGTTTTCAAAATTAAACTTTACAAGATATTCTAGTCCATGTTTAAGGGGACCTGGACGTGAAAAGATAGCACTTTTATCCCATAGAATGTATTGATCTATAACAGGAGTTGCAGTTTTATGCCAGCAATGAATGAAATTTTGAAGAGCGTTACTAGAAATTTATCGACGATTGAAAACTTAATTAGTACAACAACTGGTCTACGAGAAGAATATTGAATGCACGTTTGGTTTACGGTGCCATTATTTGTTGCATGATACGTCTAACATTAATATTATCGTGTCCTAATTAAAAAGTATAAAATCGGCTAGAGGAACTCGATGGTTGATATAATTTCACGTATTGGTTGACCAGAAACTAGTCACGTCCAGTGCATTCGGTGTCACCCTCAGTAACTCTCTCACGGTGCGTGTGGCTGAAGATGAAGAACCCTGTAGTAGATGGTCGTTAGTCCACACACTTACAAAAGAAGGGGCTCTACAGTGAGGTCCTACTTCTGGAGGTTGGTCTTGCGTCTCGGGGTACTTGAATGTAGTCTGTTGAGAGCCTCCCATGTTGCCCACTCTTCTCCAGGAGGGAGTTCTTCCTTCGGAACCATCCGTTTCTCCAAATGTTGACATTTCCGCAGCAACTTCAAGATCCTTGCTTGCTATGGAGTTCTTGTAAGAGCTTGTATGAGCTTCAGTAGTTGTCAAGAAGTTCTTCCTTGATTTCAGTGGAGGATGTCTTGGCTGACGCCCATACAAAGAATGGGACTGTCTTGCTCTTGTCACATCTAGCAGCTACCTCGCTTCTAATTTCACGAGGGGTTGCGCCAGCAAGACAGCGGAGTTTATCTACGGGCGTAGGTCTTAAACAATCCTTGATAATGCGTCTGGTCTCATTGAGCACCACATTTACGAGTATGTTTCTGGTGTGGATGGACTCGTACCACGCCGAACGTGCACAATCCGCACTGCGCTAGCGGGCTTGCTCTCACGGCACCTGACAGTTTCCGCACTATGTTGTTTCTGGAAGACACTTCCTGTTTCATGTGATGCTCTACCGGATTCCTCCAGGATTCCTGCAGGATTGCAATGAGAGATTGAAATGCTGTGATGAGAAAAGTCAGTGATAGAGCTGTTGCGGAAAAATATGGACTGGGAATACAAAATGAGAGAGGAGAAGGGTTAATTCAATTTTGTCATGAAAACGAAATGTTCGTAAACCACAAAATACAACGCTAATCAAGGGTATCACGAGGAAATAGACATAAACATGAAAAAGATTGCCGGCCGAAGTGGACGTGCGGTTAAAGGCGCTGCAGTCTGGAACCGCAAGACCGCTACGGTCGCAGGTTCGAATCCTGCCTCGGGCATGGATGTTTGTGATGTCCTTAGGTTAGTTAGGTTTAACTAGTTCTAAGTTCTAGGGGACTAATGACCTCAGCAGTTGAGTCCCATAGTGCTCAGAGCCATTTTTTGAAAAAGATTATATTTTGGGGGATAACAAACATAAGAATGCAGTGAAAACTCTCGTGGACTACATGAACCTGACATTAACAGTGATCACCTGTTACTCAAGATTCAAATCAGCATAACACTTGAAAAAGCGTACATACAAAGTAATGACATGGAACTTAAAGGAGAATAAGAGAAGAAAGAATGAAAACACTGGGAGAGCAGGTGTGCCAAACCATAAAAAGACAAGGATGAAAATCAAAAGTGCTATAAACACAACAGTAGAAGCAATCGAACGCTTCCATGGAAACAAAGCAAAGAAATCAATGGTAACGCCAGAGATGAAGAAAATGGAAGAAAGAAGAAAATATAAAAACAAAGATATTGAAAAAAAGATCAAATAATCAGTTGAGAAGGGAGACAGAAAAATTGAGGGAGCAGTGATTAAAAGAAGATAATGACAATACCAAAAACCTGGATAGAAAAGCGGCAGTATGACCTACTTTATAAACAAGTGTGGAGCATTACTTCAGATAAATGAACTGTAGGGGAAGAGAAACTGAGGATGAAAATCGTAAGACATTGTACAAGAAGGAAGAAGTAAAAAATAAATGGCAAGGATATATGAAAGACTGATACAGAGCAAAAGACACTGCAATGGATGATGACTTAAGAGCAAAGGAAACAGGAGCTTCGATTCCGTTCTTTGAAGTACAAAAAGCGATTAAGGAAATGGAGCGAGGTAACTCTACTGGACTCGATGGTCTTCCTAAGGAATCATTTCAGTGTAATATATGAAAACGGCAGAGCAGAAACGACAGCTTCGTACAGCGCTATGTACCATAGCGCAATATGGCCAGAGGACTTTGTCAAGATAGGGATAGTTTCAATTCTCAAAATGTCGGGACTCAAGTTATGTGCAGAATGCAGAAAGAATAAGTATAAATGGGTAGATGAGGAACAGTGAACTGCTGGAAAACAATGGGCTGGCGTAAGCTGTCGCCAGCACGCTGGTCGGCAAAGAGGTTGCAAGATCAATAGCAGGCACTGTATCAAGCACATCTATCAGAAGAGAGGCCAAAGACAGACTCGCAAGTAATGCCGCCAACGCCCTCTCGACCGCCAGTATTTGGATCTCCGCCGTGGACCGGAGGGCCCAGTCATTCAGCCAGAGTCAGCAGTCTCAGCCCAGTGAGCTACTGCCGCAGACAGTCGTTAGATGCAATCAGAGTCTCAGTCTCAGGCAACACACAGCGACCAGAGTAATGTACAGAGCGGGACTTGTACTTTACCAGCAGTGAGGCTAACGTGGACTATTACGGAAGAGCATGTACCACAAAAACTTGCTTAAAGATAAGTAGCTTCTGGTTATTATGAATAAAGAATACTGTTAATATATGTGTGTAGTTATGTTATAGAAAGAGGATACCAGCTACCAGTCGGGCGTTACACAGCGTAACTACACGATGAAGAAGCACAACTTGCTTCCCAAGGTACAAGAACCTACAGTGGCAACGAGACGACACAAAAGTGGCAATGAGGATAATTCAGTGCATATCGCAGTTAATCAACTTGGCCGAAGATTTTGCTTCCTTATCTTCTGTTTTAAGTTCGCAGATGTGATCATTGGGTTAATTTGTTATTGTGTTCTTATTTGTATTCCGGGAGAGGAGCCGAAGAACTAATCAAATTTCTCTTTTGAAATGTTTTGCTTGCTTTTTGCTATAATGTATTTGCGTAAACCGTGCTACACCGCCCCTTCCATTCCTGCCCCCCGCGCCTCAACCGCAGACGGCCAATGTGTTGGATCTAACACAAGCTTTTCACTTTCAGAACCAGCAAATTGCTGCCTTGCTGACGACGGTAGAACAACTTCTGGCTGTACAAGCTACTGCGGCCGTCCAAGAGACCGACCGACAAGCTCAAGAAGTGCCGACGAACAGCATACCACCGTTCCATCAGTTTAACGACACAGAAGGGGTCCCCAGTGTTCAGGTTAATTCAAAAACTATTCCCAACCACGTTTCCTGACGAACTCGGCTATAGCGGCAGGCCGTAGTGGCCGAGCGGTTCTAGGCGCTACAGTCTGGAACCGCGCGACCGCTGCGGTCGCAAGTTCGAATCCTGCCTCGGGCATGGATGTGTGTGATTTCCTTAGGTTAGTTAGGTTTAAGTAGTTCTAAGTTCTAGGGGGCTGATGGCCTCATAAGCTAAGTCCCACAGCGCTCAAAGCCATTTGAACAATTTTTTTTTCAGCTATAGAGAAGTAATCGCTGCATTAACTCAATATTATGACTAGAAATTCCAAGTAACCGCAGCCATATATCAGTTTTTTCGTTTGCAGAAATACCCGGAACAGACGTACCGTAAGTGATACACAGAATTAACGGCCATGCCTAGGAAGAGTAAATTTAAGTGTAGTTGTGGAAACCTTTACAATGATTAGGCACGCAATGTCCCAGATAGTAGAATACGCGAACAGATCTTATAGTACTCAGATCCATCACTACCCCAAATATTGCAAGCCTTCGACCAATATGATTCGGGTGCCACAGCCGCCGCCCCTTGCTCGCGACCGCCCCAAGCAGCCACAACAACGAGCGCGTACACAGTCGCAAGGACAGCCACGTAGACACGTAAACAGGCCTGTGACTTCCGTGAAGTCTTGCTCTAGATGTTTTGCTCGCCACAAAAGACGGGTTGTCCACCACGTAACCCAACGTGTTTCACGTTCTAAAGAAAACGCCATGTTCAGACAGTTTGTTTGCAATAGCACAAAAACACCAATTGTGCCCGCTTCCAGAAAAAAGAGGCTCGCGTACATGCAATGAACGCTGTGTTTTCAAAACCCCGCGGTGGCCGAGCGGTTCTAGGCGCCTCAGTCCGGGACCGCGCGACTGCTACGGTCGCAGGTTCGAATACTGTCTCGGGCAGGGATGTGTGTGATGTCGTTAGGTTAGTTAGGTTTAAGTAGTTCTAAGTTCTAGGGGACTGATGACCTCAGATGTTAAGTCCCATAGTGCTCAGAGCCATTTGAACCATTTTTTCAAAACCTACAACAGGATCTGCGGTTGTGCCTCCTTCTCACCCTAGTACTGTGCAACAACGATCTAATAAACTGTTTGGTTCATTATGCGTTGCTGACCGTCTTGTGAACTCAGTAACCCTGCTTAATCGTGCCCTGTACGAACAGTTACCTCAAGCCGGAGGTTCGAGTCTTCCCTCGGGCATGGGTGTGTGTGTTGTTCTTAGCATAAGTTAGTTTAAGCAGTGTGTAAGTCTAGGGACCTATGACCTCTGCAGTTTGGTCCCTTAGTAAGTCACACACATTTGAACATTTTTCAACGAACAATTAGGCTCACCACGCCTTTCTAAATCCAGCAAGCACCTCACTGCTTACAACGGACAGGAAATTCCAGTGTTTGGACAGTGTAGTTTGCCTGCCACTTGCAAATCTCACGCTAGGACAGTGAATTTTACTGTGATAAAAGTTCAGAGACAGTGAGAACATATTCGGTTTAGATGCCTTTGATTTGTTGGGACGTAGCATCCACGAGAACATACTTTCCATATCAGCTTTTTCACCAAAAGACAGTGTCGTTAGCTTGCTTAAAGAATTTCCTGAATTATTTTCAGAAGCAATGGGAAAAACAAATAACATCGTAGCGCAACTTACATTGAAAGACAATGCACAGTCTAAGTTTTTCCGAGCCCGTCCCATTCCAGTTGCTTTAAAGACAAAGTTCCAGTGAAATGAAAGAATTGCAAGATAATGGTATAATTGCTCCAATTCAAGCTAGTCAGTGGGCAAGTCCTCTTGCTTGGTTGCCTAGGCTTTCTAGTCGCATCCGCATTTGTCCTGACTTCAAGTCTACAGTCAACCCGTAGACAGAAGTTGAAAGTGTTTGTTGTTATCACACACTTACGACTGTTCAAGTATTTGCGTTTACCCTTCAGCAGTGCTCCCCCCCCCCCCCCCCCCCCCGGTCATTTTTCAACGTTACTTGGAACAGCTGACTGCAAAAGTGCAATTTTTGTTGAAATTACCTAGACGATATTGTCGCCTCAGGTAGTACACCAGAGGAACACACTGCCAACTTGCGAACCCTTTTTTGAGTATTGTCAGAAGCACGACTCAAGTGTCGTCTCGAAAAGCGTGACTTTTTTCATAACGAACTACAGTATTTAGGCCATATGATACGCAGTCAAGGTTTCCAGCCCCTCAAATCTCGTTTGCTGGAAATCCGTGACTTGCCTGTTCCTCACAATGTATCTGAACTGAAATCAGTGCTAGGTAAGACGACAAGTACATTCGGCTCATACCGACTGCCGCTGAGATCGCGGCTCCATTGCATCACTTGCGTCGCAAAAATGTACCTTCTGTGCTGACTAATGAGTGTCAAGACTCATTTCAGAAACTCAGAATTGCTTGGTACAGGATTCTACAGTGGCAACTAGACGACACAAAAGAGAACTCTCCTAAAACTGATCGGGCAACGGCCTAGCCGCAGTGGATACACCGGTTCCCGTGAGATCACCGAAGTTAAGCGCTGTCGGGCGTGGCCGGCACTTAGATGGGTGACCATCCAGCCGCCAAGCTCTGTTGCCATTTTTCGGGGTGCACTCAGCCCCGTGATGCCAATTGAGGAGCTACTCGACCGAATAGCTGCGGTTCTGGTCAAAAAAAAAAAAAAAAAAAAACCATCATAACGACTGGAAGAGCGGTGTGCTGACCCCACGCCCCTCCCATCCGCATCCTCAGCAGAGGATGACACGGCGGTCGGATGGTCCCGATGGGCCACTTGTGGCCTGGTGACGGAGTGCCTAAAACTGATTAAGGAAAGGAAAGCCGAGAGGGTGTGAAATACAGTTCGAGTACGAGAAATTCTGACAACCATTGAAAGTTACAGTGGAAGGACAGAAGAAAAGAGAAGGAGAAGAACACGAATGCTGTGTGAAGCCAAAAGATGAAGATACTAGGCCCTGGGACAAAGTCAAATGGAGATAGCGATGGTGACAGAAATCTGCCGGCACACAGAACACCTCTTGATGCTGATGATATTCTCTGTGGCTGCTGCTCGTTGTCGCATGTATTATATCGTAAGCCATTGTTATGCCTTTGAATCTCTGCACTACCTACATTTTGCACATGCAAAGTAAAAGCCATTACCAGAATGGAGCTGGTAAGTGCGGAGATTAGCCGAGACGAAAGGCCAAGAAAGGAGCAACACGAATTAGATTCTGCATGTGAAAATTATCTTAACCCTGTAAAGCAAGAGTGAGAGTTGAAAGAACACATACGTTGTGTCCAATGCTCTTAGAGTCAAAATTAATCGACCGCAGAAGATCCTAAAATGTGTGTTTTGAAATAGGAAATAAATGCTCGGAAATGAATGTTTCAGATGTTACAGAATCTTGAATCAGTCATGAGTGATATTTATTTGTAAATATTTGTGTTTCTATATACACCAGCTTTTTGAAGACCAATAGACTGTCGTATTTGATGTGCCCCGGGGATCACATGAGGTCGCTGATATGCGAAAGTCCAGCAGAAACTTAAGATTGAAAGTTGCCTGTTCATTTGTACATTCATTTTTTGACCATAATATTTTTGCTTCTCTTAAATCGCGAGTTTATCTTTGAAGTGGTTTCTATGTTTGTTGCGACAATCAGCTTCGATTAGTTGAAACAAATTCTTTGCGTGATCTCTGTGTGACTCCACTGATGCTTCTTGTATCTTTAGGTGCTTCCTGGGCCATCAGCCAATGGGAAACGTTCGCGAGTTTGGAACCACGGGGCGACATAGTTTCGAATGAGTTTTCGCAATTATGTGTCTGGATTCTGTATCTAGAGTCTGTTCCTGGCGTTCGATTTGGAGGAAGTCTGATATATTTTGCTTTGTCTGATGCCGATGCGAGCTGGTTTGCAATTTCTACAATGATGAAGATTGTGGGCGAGATCTCTACAACTGTCTGTTGAGGTGTTCAAGCGGCTTATCCTTTATTTCAGTAGTGTACTCTAAGTATTTTCGGTGTTGCCTTACTATCTCACTGCTTACCGAACTTGTGATGGGTATCCTTTTATGGGTTGACACAAAGATTCATGGTTCGCTCATATTTAGCGAAATGTAAGCTTACAACACCATCGTTATTAATATAATGCTTCTCTTTAACACTAAAAGAGCGGGTTACCGACGATGTTACTCCTATGAAAGAAATTTAATTTGAACGTGACAATGTTTTAATGGAAAACGTATAGGACTATGTTTCGTTACCCAAAAAATTATGTTCAATGGAGAGCGAGTAACTACACTAGCGAAGATCGAAGCAGAATTCTGATAGTTATAAAGTAAAGTGTAATTACATAAAAGGAAACGGTCGTCGGCCTAATTAGAGTGATTTCTGGGATGCAATAGGGCGACGGGTTGCATCACGCCAGGCAGAGTGATACTAAGTGGTTATATTGCTCATTAAGAAAATCCCAGTCAACGGACAACCACGCCAATGATGATGTCAGGGCACTTATCAAATGTGCCCAGTTGTCCCACATCCATAATCGCTGTGCCCACAGTCACAGACGGTGCAGTGTGGCACAGGGAAGAGGCCGACCAGACCCTCTGTGGTGGAGCGCCGTAGGGAGAATGGAGACAGGGCAGTCGCCAACTGATGTGACGCGATGGCTTAATATTAATCGATAGGTTGTTTCTCGGACGTGGCGACAGTTTATAGAGACCGACACTGTATTCCGAAGACCAGAGCTGGCCCGACCACGTGTGACATCAGAAAGAGAGGAACGTTATTTGGCTGTAAGGGCACAACAGTATCGCCTAGTACTGCACAGCAACTGACCTCGCAACATTCACCGGATGTGTTGTATCGAGGCAAACGGTGTACAAAAGGCTTCAACAGCGTGGCCTTTATTGTCGGAGACCTGCTGTATGTGTATCTCTGACTCGTCTTTGCAAAAGGGAACTCTAGGGTGGAGTCGTCAACATGACACGTGGAAGGTCAAACAGTGGGCCAGTGTTCTTATCACAAATGGCTCTGAGCACTATGGGACTCAACTGCTGAGGTCATTAGTCCCCTAGAACTTAGAACTAGTTAAACCTAACTAACCTAAAGACGTCACAAACATCCATGCCCGAGGCAGGATTCGAACCTGCGACCGTAGCGGTCTTGCGGTTCCAGACTGCAGCGCCTTTAACCGCACGGCCACTCCGGCCGGCTTCTTATCACAGATGAGTCCCGATTTCGTCTAGAGAGTGATTCTCGACGGATTCGCATCTGGACGGAACGTGGAATACGATTTCGGGATACAAACTTTGTGGAAAGAGATCGATGTTGAGGAGCGTTCCTTATAGTGTGGACAGGGAGTATGTTGACCACTCGAACACCTTTTCATAAAATCGTGTGAGTGAATCGGCAAGGTTTGTCAGGTATCGTGACACATCTTGGGGCCTCATGTCCAGTTGTTGCACGTTGCTGTGGGCCCAGACTTTATATTGATGGGTGATAATGGTGGACCTCATAGAGCGCAGGTGGTTGACGCTTTCTTGGAAACAGAGAAAATATTGCACGGATGGTGTGGTCTACCCGCTCTCTCGGAAATGTACAGGCTGACACAGAATAACGGGAATGTTTGAAATGAGTAGTGGCAGCCATGGGCAGGTGGTATCACTACAGGTTCGTGACAGTTAGCGAGTAAACACTCCTCCATTTCAGTAATCATGGATCTTGTAACAGACAACAGCGTGCGTCAGCCATAAAAATGTTTTTACAAAGCAATGACAGTTTGGTAGTGGCGCAGAGGGAGTTTCGACGTTTTTATAATGTAGGACGTCATGATGTCGTTCCGTCGAAACACGCGATAAAATGTTGGATTAATAACCCTGAACAGGCTGGATCTGCCCTCAAGAAGAAACCAACAGGACGACAAAGAAGTGTGCGTTCTCCAGCGAACATTGATGTTGTACGTGAGTCTGTCCTACGGAGCCCTCAGCGTTCAATTCGTAAGCAGGCAGCAGTGGTTGGAATGTCCCGGCAGAGTGTTCGCAGAATTCTTCATCTTGATTTAAAATTTCATCCGTACAAACTACAGATGGTGCAACAATTGAAGGACAACGATTACCGCTGTCAACAAATGATAACAAAAATAAACAATGACGATGAATTTCTAAACAACTTGTGGATGTCCGATAGCCACATTTTGACTGACAAGTTATGTGAATAAAGAGAACTACCGTTACTGTGCAAACACAAATCCTAATGACGTTCATGAGCGCCCTTTCCACGCCAGTAAAGTGACAGTTTGGTGTGATGTTTCATCACATGGGATTATCGGACCGTATTTGTTTGCAGATGAATATGGAACCACAATAATTGTAAATACCGATCGTTACGTTGAGCTGTTACGAACTTTCGTTACACCTGCAGTGCACAACTTGCCAAAAGTACAAGAAGCCTGGTTTCAACGGGACGGAGCGACATCACACAGTGCACGGCAGTCAATGGCATATGTGCGAGAATTGTTTGGCAACCGTGTTATCTCACGATTCGGTAACATTCCCTGGCCACCTAGATGTCCAGGTTTATCCGTTTGTGATTTTTTCTTGTCGGGTTTCCTCAAGAGCGAAGTCTACACGACTCGACCAAGAACCCTGCATGAGTTAAAACAGAGAATTAGGGATACAATTCACAGTATTCCAGCTGAGATGTTGCAGCGGTCAGTGAGGAATCTCAGCACCAAATTTCACGAATGTATTCGTACAGGAGGACGCCATCTAAAGGAAGTAATTTTTAAACAATGATGAATGCCATCAATGTTTCGTAAATGGCAAAGTTGTAAGGTTTTAATTACTATGAATGCGATTTCTTTCCTTCATCGCTTTTAGTTTTATTGGATTGTGGAAATGTTTCCGTTTTTATGTATCACCTTGTATTTTGCAATGAATTGAGCATTTGCAAAGCTCGCATGTGAGTTTCAAACTCAAACTTACCTACTTTGATACAATTTACCGCCATAAATAGCTTCTTAGATAAACCGAAAACTTCATGGCGTGAGTTTGAGAAACGTGGATTAAAATTAAATTTTTGCAAATGAAATCACATGAATTCAAGTACCAGCTGAGTTGACGACATCTGTTCAAAAATTAGAAAATTTAATCTGACTAACAAAGATTACTAATCCTGCGATGAAAGTGAGCAGATTGAACGGTGCTACTTCCGACTGGCCTCGACCGAAATTCACACCAGGGTGAACCGGCACGACGTGTTTTGTTCAGCCCTATGACCCTTTTGAGGTCCCCTGAGTCACGTCATTTTGCCTTGTACCAGAGCAAAGAAATTTTGCTACAGTATTTGGTGATTAAAACCTTCATTTTTTTTGCAAGCAAGACAGTAGCAAGCATCACAAAGATAGAGATAACGAGAGGATCATAAGCAGGGATTTCCACATATCTAACCAATGTCTTATTGTTGTGATACGACTTTGGTCATACAGTACGCTGTACACTGTAATGAACTGTCGATTGGCTCAGTTAGTGACAGATAGAAATATGTCCGGGAGTCATTCAGTAATTAAAGAGACAAACTGATGTACAAAAAAACTGTATTTTTAGAAAATGAGACTTTCACTACTTCTGAACATAATCCTCGCCCACGGTGACCCACCGATGAACTCTTTTATTTATACCGAATTCAAAGAGGTCTTCGTCTTGTTGCCTGAGCCACTTTCCCAGAGGTGAGCTGAGGTGCTTTCATTCCACGCTTTTGTCTTTTGGACTCTGGTTCAAATTATGAACCTAAATTTCACCACATGTTAAAATCTTGTTTAGAAAAATATCATCTTCCATTTTATAGTGTTCTTTCAAATTTTTACACACTTTGAGTCTTGTTTCCTTGTCTTGTCGCGTTAACTCTTTCGGAACCCACCTTACACTTGTTTTTCTGTACTTGAGCTAGTTTCTGGTAACGTTATGAACTGTGCCAACAGTTAGTACAACTGTTTTGGCTGTATGTTCAAATGTAACACGTCGGTGTTCACTAATAATGTCGTCAATGCGGGTTTCAAGCGAATGAGCTGACGCTTCAACTGACCGGCCAGAACTTTGCTCGTCAGTCACTGAGATTAGACCGTTTTCGAACTGTTCTACCCACTTATCAAAAAGTCCGCAGTTCACGCATCTTTCACCGCATTGCAAAATCATTCCAAAAATGATTTTAGCTTGTTTCTCATCCTCAGGAAGCAAATAACAGATTACTGAACGTTGCTCAAGCATTGTGGAAACTTCAAGCAGACACACCATCGTTAAATGCTATACTGACATTATGAACACTACAGTTTTTATCCGTCAGCTGTCCTCTGCTTATTACAGAGATACGAATTTCATTTCTCCATCAGTTTTTCTCTTTAACTGAATGTCTTTCGTACAATAGACGCACGCATCTGACAGATGCTGCAACTGATAGTAATTAAGTATTTCAGGCCAAGGAATCTTCGTGTGACCTGGTGTAATTTTCATTCGTGACTTTAAGATGATCGCTTGACTGAAAGTGATTGCCAGTTTACAAATATGCTTTTCCGACCATTAGTTTTATATTTCAAAGTCATTAGTTTAGGATCCTTTAGCATCTGTATAATTTTAACCCTAAAGGACATCCTGTAGGACTGTCGCTCGGTAAAAGTGACGCGGTGTTTATGAGGACACGAAGCATACGCTGTGTCTGCAGAAATTATGGCACGAAATAAAGCTATCGCGCCCAGACGTCACCTACTAGACAGAAAAATCGGTAAAAACGTACACATGTCGAAAATAGCACGTGCGCGGACCACCGGCTCCGTAATCGCCACTGGACTGACCCCAGTTGCGTACAAGTCTCCAGACGCCAGTCGCGCCGAACGTTTTTCCAGCTGTTGCGTAACAACGTCGCAGGAATGGGATCGTCTGCACGGTGCCTCTCGTGGACTGTGAGTAAAGACGAGACTAACTGCAGAGTCGGCACTCTGCTGTTTGTACCTAAAGGCGCAGGGCACATACTAGACTGGGTCAGGCCAGAGGCCAGCCGCGGCTGTGTCTACGCTAGATACTCCTGCCGCACCGCCGAGGCAGATTACGTACAGCGCGCAGCGGCGGACAGCCTGCTTCAAATTCCGGACATTTTTATTTGCGTTTCCGGAGGTTGCAGAGAAGGATGCGATGACATAAGAAGCGCCGTGATTAGTGTACTACACTCGTGTCGTAAGGCGGATTAAACTGTTGACGCCACCGCCTGTGAGGTGGGTACGCTAAAACAAGGAAGAATAGGGTTTAATCTCCCGTCGGCGCCGACCGAAGCAGCTACACAGATACCAGCACTGCAGACAAATAACACTACAGACAAATAACAGTACACACAGTCCCAGTATGTTTCCCTGAGAAAGTCAGGTACCTCGGTGTCTGGCTGGACCAGAAATTAAGCTGGGGGAACCACATACAATACGTTGTAAACCGACTACACGCAATGCTCAGACAACTGTACACAATGCTAATCATGCAAAGTACACTCAGCAGGAGGATGTCGAAGTCCACGTATGTTACACTGAGTAGGCGACGTATGCAGCTCCAGTACGGAGTTATGCAGCTCCAACATGCCTGCGTCACCTTCAGGTCACACAGAACAAGGCGCTACGTATCACAAGGAATGTTCCACGATGGACATGCACTGTCGACCTTCACAACGAACAGCGGCTCGATACTCTCTCGGAGGTATTCAAAAAACCCTCCATATGACTGTACAATCCCTTCATCCTGAATCTCGGAAATAGGACCACAATCATATGTGGTGTAACAACCCACCCGTTGCTTGTCCGATTTTTGCGTGTGTTCGACCCTGACAAACAACTTACAGAGAAATTGGTAGCGGAACTGTACGAAAAAGGATAATGCTAGATTTAAATGTGGCCGTGTCACCCCTGATTAATCTGTGGTTGTAGTTTGACGATAAATCACACCTATTTTTACTTCCAAACATGAACGATCACGAACACTTACGGTGTTCAATGACATCAAACACATACACAAAAATAAAATAAAGCAAAAGGCTGAATTCAGGATCAACTACTGAAAGTAAAGGCTCTGCTGAATCACAATAAAAATGGCTCTGAGCACTATGCGACTTAACGTCTGAGGTCATCAGTTGCCTAGAACATAGAACAAATTAAACCTAACTAAACTAAAGACATCACACACATCCATGCCCGACGCAGGATTCGAACCTGCGACCGTAGTGGTCACGCGGTTCCAGACTGAAGTGCCTTTAACCGCACGGCCACAGCGGCCGGCGAATTACAATAATTTTATTATAATCTTCAGATCAATGCTGAATAAAACACAATTAACAATTTACAAACTGTCCTCTTAAATGTATCGGCAGTGAACTGTGTTAAAATCGGTCCAAAATGCGATGTCTTATACCTTGGCTGCCCGACAGACATCAAAAAAAATGGCTCTGAGCACTATGGGACTTAACATCTGTGGTCATCAGTCCCCTAGAACTTAGAACTACTTAAACCTAACTAACCTAAGGACATCACACACATCCATGCCCGAGGCAGGATTCGAACCTGCGACCGGAGCGGTCACGCGGTTCCAGACTGAAGCGCCTTTAACCGCACGGCCACACCGGCCGGCCCGACAGACATCGACACAAAACGTAAAATACGAAGAACTACTACATCCCAAAGTACCGTGAAACCTCTGTGGAAACAGCAATTGCACGTGATCCAACTATTTAACGTTACTCCTAACACAGACCGAAGCGGGAGCGATCTCACCGTAATATTCCTGTTGCAGCGGCGGTCTCCGACGGCGACGGCGCGACTGTGCGGTTGGCGTGTGGAGTCTCGGAAAGTATGAGGGATTGCAGGGCACTCTCACTTCTGATTCGGTGTAGGGAATACGATCTACAGCGATTTGACTTCATACATTGTGATGAAATGGTGGGCAGCAGTTTATGGTCTTGTTTGCGTGCTCTAGGGAAAGAAATACGGTAAGCTTCACCTGCATTCAAAGGAACAGGGTGCCGACTTAAATGACTGCAGTAAAAGCACGGGGTTGTTGGGGCGACAAAGCGCGTTTTTTCTGGAGAACGATGAAGAGACATTTCCAGGCGGCCCCATGCCGCGGTCGTATTGTGCAGAAACACATTAAGCTTGGAGCCAAGGACAGGGGCAGATGTACAGGTATACGGCCTAGCGCCTAAAAATCGCCAACAGCGCATTGTAGGCCTTGTTAGCGAGCAAGCCGCCAAAAGAAATGTAAAAGTTCTGCAAATGCCCGTGGGACAGGAAAACTGGCGCCCAGACGTGCAGACGCTATTTCAAAACATCTTTTGTCAGTGCAAGTTTATGGCCGTTCCCTGCAAACTTTGAAATTGACGCAACAGAGGAGATAACAAGCTGTTTATGGAGGGCTGTGCTTCCACCCTGTATTGTGTTAGCAAAAGACAGGGCAAACGTGTGGGAAAGAGGCCGCGAAGCTGAATTTTTTTCCGTTTTCTGCCAATTAACTTTAAGTCTCTGATTGGTCAAATCAGTGTGCAGTGCAAAGACCATTCACCGAGCTTATAATGCCAGGCTCCAGCTCGTGATTGGTTTGTGCGAAATTGGGGGAAGTCAAATAAGGGAAATGTGCTTTTGGAACCGAGCTGAGGTGGCAACACAGAGAAAGGGAGAAAGACACTCTTGTACAAGTCTCTTGTACTGGCACTTCACTAGTTACGAACTGCAGGTCTCTACCTAAACGGTGAGACTTGTGTCCTCTGCCATGGTGCGACTTGGAGCCTGTGCCAGTCACCTTCTGAACTGTCAGAGGTACTGCTTATATCATCACAGTCATAACGAGTGACATGTGGGTGTACTTATTTGTCTTGAGTCAGCGGCCTAAACATTTGACGTATTCTGACACACACAGTCGTGGCACGGAGTCAAATTGTTTTGGCAGACCAGCAAACGGGTCCACCCGCACACTGGAATCCGTCGGGGTTTCAGAGACTCTTAGGGAAGTACCTGCGTTCTGAATTAACCGAACGCGAGACTGTGTACTTGCATTTTTTCGGGAACGCGCAATTAATGATTGCCACTGTACATGACTTCAGTCGCCAAACGCATCGTAGTGTGCCACCATGACCAGTGGGATGGTAAAGTATTCGCTGCTGCGACATAGGGCTATAATATCTATTTCTCAGCACACTGTTCTTTCAAACCATATTTTTCCTTTTTTTTGTATGGTACAGTAGAGATGCTTGGTGGTGGCGTAGTTTGATGCTATAACCTGGATTCACGTGTATGAAGTGAGATAGAGCGAGTAGTATACTGGTTAGTGTCGTGTGGCGATCCCCAGCAGATCACTTTGTCCACCATAGATCCCATTTTAGTAAAGCTTTTGTTAAATAAATATTTTTTGTATGATGATTCTTTAATAATTTTGTTGTCTTGTCTTGTTTAAGATCAATAAATGGATTGTGAATTAGACTACAACTTCTCCCTGAGTTCTGATTAACAGTTCCTTCGCATTTTTATGGCAGTCTAGATCAGAAACATAAGGAATAGCTTTTTCATTTGGTGTCCACTGTGTGGGTGTTTTACTTCATTAACATTAATCTTCTTTCAAGTACACTCCTACAATATTCGAACAACAGGCCGCTGTCCGTAAACTTCTATATTTGCAACAATCTTCCTGACAGCAAAGAGTTGGCGCGGCTAACGTCCTCTTAGAGCGAAAGACCAAGACGGGAGACGACTTGGCTAACGTCCTCTCAGTACGGGAACCCAGAACGGAAGACCACTACAAAGAGGAGCAAGATCCCTCTTCACCTCTGTTTTCCCACTTCAACTTCAACCGAGCGAATCGCATCACTAGAAGCTCTCAAAATACCCAGTTTGCCAGTGCCGACCAATGTACGGCCTGGGAATAGAACTCTTTTCCACATTCCTTCCCATTCTAGAAAATTTCACAAGTAAACTCCGCCCACGCCGGCTGGGAAGATCCACATCTGTGGGCAATAACACGTTTACTGGAATTTTTCTCCTAAGAGACCACTCGAGATTTTCCCGGCAAGATTCCACGTCGTAGCGAACACAGACTCCTGCATTGAAAGTTTTTGTTATTCGGAACTCCTGAACTGCCCCAGTTGAGTTACTCGAAAGCGTAAAATTAGTTGGACATAGGCAAGAGCACGCACAGGAAAGCTCTTCCAGCTATTCACGGCTCTGTTTTGGTAAACACTTGAACACCTGCAGCCGCGCGTCCCTCAGAGGCTGGCGGCTGCTGTGGCCTCTCTAAACGGATTACAGAACTTCCCCAGTTCACCATTCATGCCGTTAGGCTGTGGCCTTCGGCGGCTAGCCGGGAAGGTAGTCGAGCTCTGTCTCGCATACTGCATCGCCGCAAAATCTTGTAACTACAAAAGCGCGTAACTCTCGCTGTATTACCTATCCAGAGAGCCGATGCGTTTCCACATAGATTTCCTACACCGTAATTTACAGCATTACTCCAACAAACATCAACGACTTATCTACAAAGCGGTTAAGCCGCTGTCAGTCGTTTTTATTGAACTAAATGCTCGCAAAGTGATTACAGTGACGTTAAATGGACTCATGTAAGGTGTAAGACCGTTGCCACCTTACAGTGGACACATAATCGCCCAAAGACACTCTTCGTTAGGGACGCTTAAATTCCTATGGCAAGCTAAAGAAACACAAGCAACGCAAATATCGGCGAACCGCTGTATCTCAGCCAAGCTGAATGGAACTACCAGGTGAGTGAACACAGCCCTCCAAACAGCAAAATCAGAGAAACCAATTGGCACACTAAACACAAACAAATCCCACACAAGCTTCACACTGTGCTACTGATTTATAACCAATCGAGTTCTCGCATGACAACCATTGCGTGTTACAGGTACGCAGACGCTGCAGCTGGCCCTGGAGATATTCTGGGCGCTCAGTGTGGGCAGTACCTCTCATCGATTCGGACTGATACTCTTTATGACGAACCTAAGCTGTGACATTGCTATCGAGCTTGCAACGTTTCCCCAAATATAACCATAACATTACCCTTGCACTATCTGTCGAAGCAAGCGAGAAACTGCGGGCACTTTCTTCACCCCCTCCCCCCCTCACCTCTACCCTGAAAACCCGCTACTCTTCAATCGCTTTCGTCCACCTTCTGTCACCTCAATGGGTTCGTGTTAGTGGATATTCCTACCCAGATGTAGGACGACATCACAGAGCAGCAATCTGGGAGGTCCTCGATTAAAACTAACAAATGCAGAGGTGACATTAGAACTTTTGTGATGGTCACCATGCCGGTGTGGGCGTGGAAGTGCCCCTCCGTCTTTAAAAAAAGAATCTCCTGTTGACGAGTTCACGAGAAGCAGAGCACAAGCTCCCGATGAGGAAGTCAGATTACGGGTACAAGATGGCTGGAAACCTCCGTATGAGATGTTGCCTCAATATTAGCATCAGTATATAGTACAGTACTACTTACCATAGAAATCGTTAGAAGGAAATAAGTCTTCACAGCATCAAATAGTGAGTTACATCGCAGTTGGAGTACATTAGCAGTAGGACTCAAAAATTCTTGTACTTAGTTGGTAGCATTTGTTGTGATGAGTTTGGTATTTTCACTACGCTCTTATCAAACTGAGTTGTTCACCCACATTTTTAATATAAATATTTTATGAAGTTGGGTCAACTTGTACATTATGTTGGTAGTTCCGACTGCAGTAAACCGCATTTTACAGAAAAAGAAAGGATTCGTAATAATCTGAGTGCAAACAAAAATTATGTATTCGTTTTGAATAAAATGACTTCGGGAATTACGTTGCGTCATTATGAAACAGTAAAAACAACTAAAATAACGACGTTTCGACCGTCTTTACAGCGGACCTGTTCGAGGTGATCAACTGCTGGATTCTGATTTATTACTTGTCCGAGTCCCAAAATAAAAGCTAAAACGCAGCATAACCCTAAAACTACAATCTAATATTAATGATTGTGATAAGTCACTCTTTGTCAGTCCGTGTTCAGCGGTCAGAACACCACTTTCATTCGCTGGAAACAAGTCTTCCATGTCACGGGGTTCGCATCAGATTACTGCAGACAAGCAAATGTTCAGACTCCTGCCTTGCCATTGCCTTGCCATTTGCCTTGCCATTTGCAAACTTCATCATTGATGACACATCACTTCTTCAAATCAATTTTGTCACTCCTGTTCTCAAACCGACAAGGGTCTTCCATTCCAAGCCTCTTACTGGAGATGCCAGCCTGTTGCTGTCCATGATCTTCCAGGGGATTTTGTTTTACAGTGCTCGGTTCGATGAGCTTCTGCTGAAATTGGAATTGGTGATCTTGTAACGATTTTTTCTGCATTTCAGTCGTGATGGATGAGTCCCAAACAATGTATGTCTTGAACCTCTTTCTTCCTTCTTCTTTTCGGTCTCTACTGCTAGCTATCTTTTTACACCTGGACGTGCTACTCCCGTGATTGGAAAGATTGACTGGAGTTTGTTTTAGACACCCTCCGGCTACGCAACCTGTCTCATGAACAGCTCCTCCTGACTGCTGAGGCGTAGTGTGCAGCAGAGCAACACAGAGCGAGGGCGGACGCTGGACTGCGCTCCCGCAGGTGGTGTACCTCAGTTTGCGGACGAGGTTGTCCCTGGTGCATACCTTCTACATGCTGCCTACACACCGAGACGACAAAATATCGTGTCAGTCATCCTTCTGCCTGGTGTAGTGCACCGACGCGTCAAGGCATGGATTCAACAAGTAGTTGCAAGTTCCCTGCAGAAATATTGAGCCATGCTGCTTACAGCCGTCCATAATTGCGAAAATATTGCCAGTGTGGGATGTGCACAAATTGACCTCTAGATTACGTCTCATAAATGCTGGGATTCGTGTCAGGCTACGTGGATGGCCAAATCATTCGCTCAAATTGTCCAGAATGTTCTTCAAACCCACAGCAAACAACTGTGGCCCGGAGACATGGTGCACTGTTCTTTGGTAACATGAAGTCCATGAAAGGCTGCAAATGGTCTCCAGGTAGCCGAACACAACCATTCCCAGTTAGTGACCGGTTCAGATGGACCAGGGAACCCAGTCCATTCCACGTAAACACAACCCGCACCGAGACACCATCAGCTTGCACAGTGCCATGTTGACAGCTTGGGTCCAAGGCTTTGCACCATGCTCGAAGGTTGCCATCAGCTCTAACGAGCTGGCAGTGGGAATCATCTAACCAGGCCACGGTTTCCCAGACGTCTAGGTCCAATCGATATGGTCAGGAACCACAGTGAGGTGCTGTAGGCATTCGCGTCGGTCGTCTGCTGCCATAGCCCATTAACAACAAATTTGTCCGCGCTGTCCTAACGGCTACACATTGATTTCTGCGGTTATTTCACGCAGTGTTGCTCGTCCGTGAGCACTGACGACTTACACAAACGCCCCTGCTTTGGGTCGTTAAGTGAATGCCGTCGGCCAATGTTTTGTCCGTGGTGAGAGGTAATGGCTAAAATTAGGTATCTCGGCACACTCTTCACACAGTGGATTCCCGAACGATTTACGAAATGAATGTCTCAAGCGTCTAAGTCCCACTACTATTCCGCTTTCAAATTCTGTTAATTTCCTTCTTGCGGCCATGGTCAAGTCAGACACTTCTTCACATGAATCACCTGAGTACAAACGGTAGCTTCGCCAAAGCACTGCCCTGTTACACCTTGTGTACGCGATACTACTGCCTTCTGTATTTGTGCATATCGCTAGCGCACAACTTCTGTCACCTCAGCGTATACCTTATATAATATCGGAGCCAGCACACTTTTTTCGGGAAGGTCGCTTTTCTATATTCTCCATCGGCTATTTTTCTCATTTACAGAGACAAAAAATCGTCTGTTCTGCAGCAGACATAAAATAAATTGTCTCACTCGTTAGGCCTTAGTTGTGCAGGTTCTTTGTTACATCGTAAGAAGCTGTGAGGTCGATAAAATTTACAGCTGTAACTTGCTTTCTGTCATACCCTTCCTCGGTGTACTCGGTCTCACTGGAACATGGTTTTTCTGATCTGGAACCAGACTGTTCTTTAATGATCTCCCTGTCGACGAAATCAAAAATTCGAATCGAAATCATTCTCTCTAGAATTTTAAACAGATGGAACAGAACTGAAGTTCTTGAGGTTGCTCGGTTCTTTCCGTGATTTGAGCAAGTCTATGACTTTTGGATTGTGCCAGGTCTTTGGAATTATCTTTCTAACAACACATCGTTTTCTAGATCCCGTTGATAGCTACGGGGACAAAGTTCTTTATGTGCTCCGAATTCATGTCATCCCAGACTGCGCTTTGTTACTTTTCATCTGATGGATACCAGTTCTCAGTTCTCCAACTGCAAATGGATTATTCTCCTCTTCACAGCGATCAGGTTACGTTACTTTCGATATTTTTGTGGTTTTGACATTCAGCAGCGTGACCTTGCTCAATCCTGACGATCACCCTTAAGGTTTCTTAATAAAATACAGACCGTCGACTTTTACGTTTCGTGTCCAAACAGTCAAGAAGAATATACCATTTTACATTGTCGAACACTTTTTCCAGGTCAGCAAATCCTAAACGTTTCTTGATTTGTCTGAAGTCTTGTTTCCTTTTTCGACACCGACTTCACAACTGCCTCCTCCGAAAGGCAAACTTAGCGATATCTAATAGATCGTCAAATCTCTTTTCTGTTGTTCTGTATATTAATTTTGTCTCAACTTGCATTCATGAGCCGATTGTGCGACAGTTCTTGCACTCATCTGCCCTCGCTATCTTCGGCATTGCGCGGACAATATTTCTCCGAAAGTCTGATGGTATGTCTCCAGATTCATTGGCTCGACGCACCGACTTCCATTGTTGCTTGGTTGGAAATTCCCCTAATGATTGCAGTAATTACGATGGAATGTTATCTATCCTTTCTGGCGATCACAAGTTTTCCAAATCTCTATTAAACTATGTATCTGATACTGGATTCCTTGTGTCTTCCATATTGACTCCCATTTCTTCCTCAGTCGTGTCACTCGATAAACCCTCCCCGTCCTAAAGGGTGTGTAACGGTTGAATTCCCAATGCACTCTTGTCGGTGCCCTTGCTTTTAGTTTCACCGAAGGTTGTTTTAACTTTTCTATGATCTGAATCAGTCCTTTAGACGACTATTTCTTTTTCGAATTCTTCAAATTTTTCCTACAGGCATTTTGCCTTGGCTTTTCTGCACTTTCTATTTATTTCATTCCTAAGTTACTTGAACTGCTGTATTTCTGTCTTTATCTAAACATTTTTGTACTTCCTTCTTTTCTCGATCGATTGAAGTATTTCTTCTGTTATCCAAGGATTCTTCGTAGTTACCTTCCTTGTACCTATATTTTTCGGTTCAACTTCAGTAATTGCGTGCTTTATACATTTTAAAATTCTTTGACTTTCAAAATTACGCGATTCTTTAAAATTCGTGATCCTCAAAGAAAAGAGGAAATCGTAATCTTTGAGTTACGACGATTGCGTTGGATTATCCACGTACTCGTACATTAGTGTGGGTACCAATCACAACATTTTTCGAAAGATACGCTTTTCCTGCTTGCACCCACTAATCCTGTTCCAGTCAACAAAACAATAGCCTATGCATAATTTCTGCTGTCGGACAACTGCTATGAGACCACCAAACGCTTTGAAGTTCAAAAATCGTTTAAATGATCGTTAATTCCATTCAAAACTAATGTACTGTTCCAATCTCCAGCATTTTCTTTTATATTCTGAAAGAAATGTATGGGAATAGTTTCTAAGTTCTTAAATTTTCCAAAAACGCCTGAAATACGTGAAAAATTTTACTAAAATTAGGTTATTTGTTCATAAGGCACACAACTTCCTTAAGAGCAATATGTTTTTGTTTGCACCTTCTGTAGAATTAAAACATAATGTGAGCAAACATATTCCTGAGAGAGCTAGCAGTTGGGTGCTTTTATGTTCTTTGCAACGATCTGTGAAACAAATAGTTCATCAGTTTCATTCATTGTGTGAGAATGTTGCAGTAATTCTCTTTCTGCAGTGTCGTTGACACCAATACTTATCTCATTTTTCTCCTATCATTCTTGTTTTTATGTGTAAAGTACGTGTTCAAGATATCCTAAACTACGGCTCTTCATTGCTACCGGTTAGTAATACTTTTTAAGTGTCGTTCTGGTCCAGCAGTTACACATATCGGTGTGTCGAAATAATTCCTCAAAAATATGATGAGGGCACGATTGAAAAACTTTTCTTAATTTGTACAAGCTACATTTAGTCACCTTATTTTTTGCTTACTGTTGTGTGACAGTACTTGAATTTTATTAGTTTTCTTGCATGAGGTTCTAGTAAAATTTCTCTATAAAATGAATTATATACATTGAATAATTTATCAGCACAATGGTCAGTTCGCCTAGCGGCCATCTCTTGCATCGCCATTCCTGATAACAGCATACCTTTATCTAATGATTTGTTAATAAAAAACCAAATAACGTAATTCGCATGACAAACATTCCACTGTTTTTGGTATTAACTTATCCATCGCAAATCACTTGTTACTAGATATAAAGATCACATGCTATTCAAATTCACGTTGACTTAGATTTCTAATGGCTACAAGAGATTGCAAACGAAATAACAAAGAAAGAATTTCAACTAATGAAACCAATACCGGGCAGCGAGATAGCTTAACTGTTACGTCATCGTAATGTATAGTCACATATCATAAATGTAGCATGTTTGTTTGAACTTAAAAGCACTAACTTGTTTAATAAAGTCTGACATTTTCCTGTAAAATATGGATTACTCCTTTCGAAACTACCAACAGCGGAAGATCGAAGAAAAGATTTTTCCATTTTTATGAAAAATATATACAAGCAAGAACTTTTGTCGGCTGAGTGGCAGCGTTGCGAGCTAACATCCCTGAGATGTTCGGGCTCACATTCGATTCCTCTTCGTCGAAATGCCTTGGCTCAAACACGTCTAGGGGTTGAACCGCACGTGTCGCATTACACGCCCTAAATTAGACACTCGTGACCCTTTGGTTGAATTGTCTGGCCGATGGCAAGTTTGCGAAACACGAAGTTAACATAACATATAATAACAGTAATAATAAGATCGGGAACTAAATTAACGACCCATATATGATGTAGGCCACACAGTTACGATTTTGTTAGAATATTGTTCATTCAGAAAGCGAAATAATAGCGAAAGTGGTCATATTTAGAGCGCATAACCATTTGATACAGTTCGATCATTGACAATCTCATTGCGAAATACCTCGTTAATTACGCGAAAAGTTAGTGTTCACACCAGGCGCGCGGCTGCTCACCGCTCAGAGACTATGTCCCGCGATACCACACAACGCGAAATTTTCTAAGTCGTTCCATAACTAGCTGCCTAAAGATCGACTGTCCGCTTCCGCGTCTCATCCAGCAGACACCTTCTGCCCGTCCCCGGCCACGATTCCCGCGCGCCGAATATCCTCGCTCAACTGAATAGGGCAGTTCCCTTTCCTGTGGCCGTCCATCTGATTGGCTACAGCTTATTCTACATTATTTTACATTTTAACATATTTAAATAATCAAAGCTTGACCACTTTCACGTTCTAAATAAAGTAACAATAATATCCATTACATAATAAACGTTAAATTCTTTTACGTAAAGCCAATACAATTTATTTCTTAGCTTTGAATGTCACGACCAGTAGCCTTGCACCAATGTACTTCCTGATAAATAAATAAAGAACAAAAGTAACTATTATGCACTGAACTTTACAACAAATATTCTATTACCTAATGATTCAATAAGGTGTCATGCTGTCATTGATCAATGTGTTTTGGTGGAGGAAATGATGATCTGATGCTTAACTGAAAATACTGATAATTTAAATTTACTATATCTTTTAAACAAATAAAGTTACACAGTTGATATTTATAACATTTGTCATTTTAATGATGCGCTTCAATATGAAATGTCGATCGTTAAGACCGACCAAAGCGTTCAGATTTTAGCATTCAGGTCTTTGTTACAAAACTTGGTAATTTCACCGTAACAGTGAATTCTAAACTATTATAGATATGATCAATATTCAGGTTTTTTTTGGAATCACCGTGAAATTTTAAAGAGGATGGCAGATTAAAATTACTGTGGCTTCATTCCTTGCACTACCACAGAATTAAATAGTTTTCATAAATGTTTCCCTTTATGGTCGATCTTAGGTCCGCCGTATTTAACATTGCTACACCTCCTTGGCCACAAAGGGCTTCCACTGGGTTTCCCTACGACATAAGTTCTCTTCTGCCTCACTCGCACACGACAGCGCTTAGGCCTCAATAGACAATAGACTCCTGTGAATTTCCCCATCTCGTGGTGAATCTGCGCGCTTTGTGGCACACGGTTTTGGACGACATGGTTCGTTTCACAATTCCTGTAGGCTGTTTCGGCTATATATTTAAATGAGAGCGCAATGCTCGTTAACTCACAGTGTGGTGAAATTATCAAACACTAACGCTAAGTGAACGAGCAACTAAGCGCAAGAATTCATCTACGATGTAACCTAATATTTTGTGGTTCAAGTGATTATTGTATTCTGTCTGCCACAAGCTACAATTTATTTGTCATTGTCCATGTCTTACAATTAGTTTAAAAAAGCTGTGTGGTCAGTGAATATAAATAAACTCTATTATTGCAGCAGTACGTCCCGCAACATATTACAACGAGAGGTTAAACTGATGGAGTTCCCGCGGGAATTGTCGGTAGCGCGTTCCACATTTTCCTGTTTGAAATCCCCGCTGTTGATATTATCTAGTAAGCGATTTTATGGTTTGCGTTTGCACAACATGTTTTCACGGTCTAGGGCAGTTGGAAATCATCTTCCTCTCTTTTTCCCGGTTGTTTCGCAAACAGCTGACGGGAGAGAACCCAAATTTGCTGCTCACAGCACTTCATAATCGTCACTCAGATACTGACGCAACGCCTCCAGTCATGACCTAAGCACAGGCAAAGTACATTGCGTTAGTTTCTTCGAAACTGCAGCTGCAGAAAGCCTTGCCGTAAAAAACTAAAAGATATATTACTTTTGTTTGTTGTTGTTGTTGTGGTCTTCAGTCCTGAGACTGGTTTGATGCAGCTCTCCATGCTACTCTATCCTGTGCAAGCTTCTTCATCTCCCAGTACCTACTGCAACCTACATCAATCAGAATCTGCTTAGTGTATTCATCTCTTGGTCTCCCCCTATGATTTTTACCCTCCACGCTGCCCTCCAATACTAAATTGGTGATACCTCGATGCCTCAGAACATGTCCTACCAACCGATCCCTTCTTCTGGTCAAGTTGTGCCACAAACTTCTCTTCTCCCCAATCCTATTCAATACTTCCTCATTAGTTATGTGATCTACCCATCTAATCTTCAGCATTCTTCTGTAGCACCACATTTCAAAAGCTTCTATTCTCTTCTTGTCCAAACTATTTACCGTCCATGTTTCACTTCCATACATGGCTACACTCCATACAAATACTTTCAGAAATAAGTTCCTGACACTTAAATCTATACTCGATGTTAACAAATTTCTCTCCTTCAGAAACGCTTTCCTTGCCATTGCCAGTCTACATTTTATATCCTCTCTACTTCGTCCATCATCAGTTATTTTGCTCCCCAAATAGCAAAACTCCTTTACTACTTTAAGTGTCTCATTTCCTAATCTAATACCCTCAGCATCACCCGACTTAACTCGACTACATTCCATTATCCTCGTTTTGCTTTTGTTGATGTTCATCTTATATCCTCCCTTCAAGACACCATCCATTCCGTTCAACTGCTCTTCCAAGTCCTTTGCTGTCTCTGCCAGAATTACAATGTCATCGGCGAACCTCAAAGTTTTTATTTCTTCTCCATGGATTTTAATACCTACTCCGAATTTTTCTTTTGTTTCCTTTACTGCTTGCTCAATATAGAGATTGAATAACATCGGGGAGAGGCTACAACCCTGTCTTACTCCCTTCCCAACCACTGCTTCCCTTTCATGTCCCTCAACTCTTATAACTGCCATCTGGTTTCTGTACAAGTTGTAAATAGCCTTTCGCTCCCTGTATTTTACCCCTGCCGCCTTTAGAATTTGAAAGAGAGTATTCCAGTAAACATTGTCAAAAGCTTTCTCTAAGTCTACAAATGCTAGAAACGTAGGTTTGCCTTTCCTTAATCTTTCATCTAAGATAAGTCGTAAGGTCAGTATTGCCTCACGTGTTCCAGTATTTCTACGGAATCCAAACTGATCTTCCCCGAGATCGGCTTCTACCAGTTTTTCCATTCGTCTGTAAAGAATTCGTGTTAGTACTTTGCAGCTGTGGCTTATTAAACTGATTGTTCGGTAATTTTCACATCTGTCAACACCTGCTTTCTTTGGGATTGGAATTATTATATTCTTCTTGAAGTCTGAGGGTATTTCGCCCGTTTCATACATCTTGCTCACCAGATGGTAGAGTTTTGTCAGGACTGGCTCTCCCAAGGCCGCCAGTAGTTCCAATGGAATGTTGTCTACTCCGGGGGCCTTGTTTCGACTCAGGTCCTTCAGTGCTCTGTCAAACTCTTCACGCAGTATCTTATCTCCCATTTCATCTTCATCTACATCCTCTTCCATTTCCATAATATTGTCCTCAAGTGCATCGCCCTTGTATAGACCCTCTATATACTCCTTCCACCTCTCTGCTTTTCCTTCTTTGCTTAGAACTGGGTTTCCATCTGAGCTCTTGATGTTCATACATGTGGTTCTCTTATCTCCAAAGGTCTCTTTAATTTTCCTGTAGGCAGTATCTATCTTACCCCTAGTGAGATAAGCCTCTACATCCTTACATTTGCCCTCTAGCCATCCCTGCTTAGCCATTTTGCACTTCCTGTCGATCTCATTTTTGAGACGTTTGTATTCCTTTTTGCCTGCTTCATTTACTGCATTTTTATATTTTCTCCTTTCATCAATTAAATTCAATATTTCTTCTGTTACCCAAGGATTTCTACTAACCCTCTTCTTTTTACCTACTTGATCGTCTGCTGCCTTCACTACTTCATCCCTCAGAGCTACCCATTCTTCTTCTACTTTTAATATAATTAAAAAGTCTGTTGTAATTTGCAATTTGCTTTTTATTATTCGTGGTAAATACCTTGTATTTTCATGCTCCAGCTTTCGCTGTAAAATAAGTCCCTCTCTTGAAGACTTTTTAAAAGTTCATGCAAGAAGTTACCAAGTCTCTCTCTTTAAGGGGAAGTACACTCATACAATAATTAAAATTGAAACTAACCAAGGTATAAGTGGCTTCAGAATCGTATCGACCAGTAGTTGGGGAAAATTTAGTATGACACCTGTAAGAAAAGTCCAAAAAATGGTTCAAATGGCTCTGAGCACTATGGGACTTAACTTCTGAAGTCATCAGTCGCCTAGAACTTAGAACTACTTAAACATAACTAACCTAAGGACATCACACACACCCATGCCCGAGGCAGCATTCGAACCCGCGACCGTAGCGGTCGCGCGGTCCCAGACTGTAGCGCCTAGAACCGCTCGCCACACCGGCCGGCATATGTCAACTTAATCAGTTTGTTATTCTCCCTCCTAATATATTCCTCTCATTTGAAATGCAGATCTCATAATCTCTGGTTATAACTGATAGGACGCACTGGTTACTGATTATTTTCTGTTTCAGGTAAATTGAGAATACGGAATTCAGTTTCCCAAATGCTTCAAGCCGATTTTATTCTGCTGTTTTATTTTTAATTTTACAGAATGTGTAAACGACGTAGGGGAAACACTTCATTTTATGCGTTAATAAATTATTGTTCCGTACTAGTTGCAAATTTAAACGTTTTTCAGATAAATCTACTACTTTGTAATGTCAATTATATACCCTGGCTTGTCAGAATTTGACAAGGTTCCTTCCTGAATCAAAGATCGATAAATAACTCCCAGTCTACGAAAATTGCAAAGGTGAATTTCATTAAACGTAAAAGTGTCACAGATTTTTACCACACCGTTAATAATTTAGCTGTTGTCACTCAAAAATGTCACGAACAAAACAAAATGTGGGGACATGCAGCTGCCTCATAGCTCTAACCGTTGCTTAAGCAAGTGGTAGTTGGCTGGAAAAAATATGTAAAATGTAGTTCTCTCTAATATCGGATTGCTTAAAGATTCTTTTACGAGCCGCACTGGCATCTTGGTCTACTACATGATTTCCTGCCAAGCTGAACGAAAAGTAGAGCCATACAAACAAACTTGTCAAAAACATACAACATATATCGGAGAACTTCAATATGGGTTGCGTCCACCCGTCACCTTTATGACGGCTTTAACGCTTGGGACTCTCCCAGGGAGGTGCCTGAATGTCTGTGGAGAAATGGTAGGCCATTCTCCCTCAAGAGCCGAAACCAGATAAGCTAGGGATATTGAACGCTGGTGTCTGCAGCGAAGTCGATGTTCTAACTCATCCCGAAGGTGTTCCATTGGGCTCTTGGCGGGATTCTGGCCAGGCCAGTACATGTCAGGAATGTTATTGTCTACGGATGTTCCTTTATGATAGGCTCCATTGTCATGCTGATAGACTCATCATCCCCGAACTATTCCTCTACTGTATGCAGTACGCTATGCTGTAAGATGAATTCATTTAGCGTTTTCTTGAACACAGTAAGGGAACCAAGCCCCGAGAACGAACAACGGCCCCATACTGTAACACCACCTCCTCTGCCCTTCGCTGTTGGCACTACACACGGTGCAGGTAACGTTCTCTAGGGATTCGCCAAGCCCAAACCCTTCCATCTGTCACAGGATACAGCGTGATGCATCTGTCACAGGATACAGTGTGATGCATCAGTCCACTGCCAGCGGCGCTGCTGTTTACACGACCTCAGGTGTCGGTTAGCACTCACGGTAAGAATGTGCGGCTTATGAGGAATTGTTCGGCCACTGTACCCCATTCTGTTTAACTCCCTATGCACAGTCACTGTGCTAGCTGGACTGCTCGTAGTACTTTCGAACTCACGACTGCTTCTTTCCGATGACTTTGTGTGATTTTTTACAACCAGCTTCCGCACTGCTCGACGGTTCGAGTGAGTCAGTGCATGAGCTCTGCCCTGTTTCGGTTTAACTGTGGTTGTTCCTTCGCATTTCCACTTCACAATCACATCACCAATAGTCGACATGGGCAGCATTAGAAGGGTTGAAATGTCTCTGATGGATCTTGTACTGGGTTTTGGTTCTGTTTAAAGTTATTGTGGTGGTTTGTACCTGTTACTAGAAAAAGTATGAAAAAAAAAGAAAAATTCGGAGTCGGAATTAAAATCCATGGAGAAGAAATAAAAACTTTGAGGTTCGCCGATGACATTGTAATTCTATCAGAGACAGCAAAGGACTTGCAAGAACAGTTCAACGGAATGGATAGTGTCTTAGAAGGAGGATATAAGATGAACATCAACAAAAGTAAAACGAGGATAACGGAATATAGTCGAATTAAGTCGGGTGATGCTGAGGGAGTTAGATTAGGAAATGAGACACTTAAAGTAGTAGATGGGTTTTGCTATTTTGGTAGCAAAATAATTGATGAAGGTCGAAGTAGAGAGGATATAAAATGTAGACTGGCAATGGCAAGGAAAGCGTTCCCGAAGAAGAGAAATTTGTTAACATCAAGTATAGATTTAAGTGTGAGGAAGTCGTTTCTGAAAGAATTGTACGGAGTGTAGCCATGTATGGAAACGAAACGTGGACGATAAATAGTTTGGACAAGAAGAGAATTGAAGCTTTCGAAATGTGGTGCTACAGAAGAATGCTGAAGATTAGATGGTGTGGTTGGTGGGTCATGTCGTCCATGAACAGCCCTTTTCAATCTATCCAAGGCATGTTCGATAGGGTTCATGTCTGGAGAACTCTAGTCGAGCGATGTCGTTATCCTGAAGGAAGTCATTCACAAGATGTGCCCGATGGGGGAGCGAATTGTCGCCCATGAAGACGAATGCCTCGCCAGCATGCTGTCGATATGGTTGCACTATCGGTCTGAGGATGGCATTCACGTATCGTACAGCCGTTACGGCGTCTTCCATGACCACCAGCGTCGTACATCGGGCCCACATAATGCCACTACAAAACAGCAGGTAACCTCCAACTTGCTGCACTCGCTGGACAGTGTGTCTAAGGCGTTGAGCCTGACCGGGTTGCCACCAAACACGTCTCCGACGATTGTCTGGCTGAACGCAACACTCGTCGGTGTAAGAGATTCTAAGCGGTCCATTCGGCTTGTTGTTTGGCCCATCTGTACCGCGCTGCATGGTATCGTGGTTGCAAAGATGGACCTCGCCATGGTCGTCGGGAGTGATGTTGCGCATCGTGCAGCCTATTGCACGACGTCCTGTGGCTGCACAAAAAGCATTATTCAACATGGTGGCGTTGCTGTCAGGGTTAGTCCGAGCCATAATCCATAGGTAGTGGTCATCCACTGCAGTAGTAGCTTTTGGGCGGCCTGAGCGAGGCATGTCATCCACAGTTCCTGTCTCTCTGTATCTTCTCCATGTCCGGACAACATCGCTTTGGTTCACTGCGAGATGCCTGGACACTTCCCTTGTTGAGGACCCTTCCTAACACAAAGTAACAATGCGGACGTGAGAGAACGGCGCTGTTGACTGTCTAGGCATGGTTGAACTACAGACAACACGAGCCGTGTACCTCCCTCCTGGTGGAATGACTGGAACTGATCGGCTGTGGGACCCCCTCCGTCTAATAGGCGCTGCAAATGCATGGTTGTTCACACCTTTGGGGGAGTTTAGTGACATCTATGAACAGTCAAAGGGACTGTGTCTGTGATACAGCATCCACAGTCAAAGTTTATCTTCAAGAGTTCTGGGAACCGGGGTGATGCAAATTTTTTTTTGCTGTGTATAACATCTGATACGTTGTAACCTCCCCACAGTAATTTTATTTAATCAAACTAAATAAAAATGGAGCCAAGTGTAACCTCCCCACAATAAAATCTACTGACAGTGACAATTAAATGTGAAAATCGCAATCTGGCCCAAGTATAAGCTCGCCACAAAACAATGAAAGACAAATTAATGATAATTAAATCTTAATTACAATCAAAACTCAATTAGACCGAAAAGTCGATCTTTGGCCCTGTGCAAAAAAAAATCAGAATTAATTTCTTACCTCACTAAAACTGCATCTGCTCTTATTTTTCGCCATAGCTTGGAGGAAATGCATCGCAAATATTCTTTGAATTTAACTGAAACTTTTGTTTAAGGAAATGCAAGGGAAATATCCTTTCAATTAAATAGCTCTTTTGTTAAAAAATGCTTTGAAAACAAAATTATTATTGGGGCACTTCTTGAAAATTAATTACAGTAAATATACATTACATTATCTGATGTGCGCAATGCAGCTTCGTTACCTTATTTAACAATATACCTCATTTAGCATCTTGACCAGAGACCCATGTCGACGCCCGCGGACTTCGTCCCACTCGCGACTCTACGCGCAACTGTACAAGACTACTACTGCCGACAGAGTGCTGCTCGCAACTCTCGCGCGGTCAAGCGCGGACTAGCCACGATAAATAACTCTCTGGTCAAAGATTCTGTCATGCCTCCCCATCGCTGCATACGTGTTTCAACGTATGAAAGCTTTATTTACCATGTAAAATACAGATGAACATAGAAAGGAAGAGTTAGCTCAGTAAAATTTTTTCGAAGCATGGTCCGGAGTACAGTTATGTAGGTTTCTGCACGCGGTTAGCACAAGTATTTTCTGTCATGCACTACGTCATTCTCGGAAAAGGCCACCGTACCAGTCTGTGTTATTCAGTGACAATTACTTTACCATATGACACGGTGACATACCCAGGTAACTATAAAAATAACTCCCAAAGTAGCGCAAATTATGATGGTATATTTCACTAAACGTAGAACATTTTTACTGCAGGATTAACAGTGTAACTATTGTCATCCGTATCACATAAATTCGACAGTAAGAGCAACATGTCGAGATATCGAAATGTCCCATGGATTTAGTCAGAAGTACCTTTTTGTTAGCTGTTATTTCCCATTTCGTATGTGTTCTCGGTATGCAATATTTATTTCAGTTATTTGCAATATTCCAGATTCCGGTAGTACTCTAAAATGTTCCAAGTCAGATCATATAAACACAGCCTGAAGCGCATCTGAGCAACGTAGAAATTTTCACTTCGCAGAATTAGTTACAGGACGGACGCACATCCGCTCACGGAACTTGCTCCTTGCAATTCTGAGAACTTGAACGGATGCTGCAGTTTAAATTACAGCGCTGTCAGTCAAGTATTAACATTTCTGTCACTTCCCTGAAAAACGTATGACCCTTTTTCCTTCCCAAGAAGACTGCATCGCACTCATTGTGGTCCATTTGTCCTTTAATTTTTATGTGCAATTTTCATCTTATATTGTAATTGCTATTCATGATGAGCGCCACTTGTATGTACGTATATTGACTTTTTATACGTATTCGTTGTTGTTTACCAGTTGTTACAGAATGTGTATAAAATTCTTTCTCTGTAGTGATTAATTTATTTCGACTAAAATCACGCAAGATACTATTATATTTTTCTTATTACATTGTAAGGAATGTGTACAACTGGAGTCTTTTCTTGGTGCTGTTGTGAATCTAATCGTCTATCGCTTTTCCTTTCTGGTAAAAGTGCTTCCAGCAGCACTGTGCAAAGTGAAGCGAGATTTGTAAGGGTCCATTTCCTTATGTAAGCTTTATAAGAATGCTGCCTGATAAAAATAAGTGATGCATTAGAGATGAAGGGGGAAACGTAATGAAACTGTACGGGTTGAGAGGGTATTGATTTTATTTCAATTATTACAAAATCAAGCTTTTGACACTGTTGACTGGAACACTTCCTTTCAAAATCTGAAGATGGCAGTGATAAAATACAGGGAGCGAAAGGCTGTTTACAATTTGTACAGAAACCAGATGGCAGTTATAAGAGTCGAGGGACATGAAAGGAAAGCAGTGGTTGGGAAGGGAGCGAGACAGCTCTGTAGCTTATCCCCGATGTTATTCAATCTGTATATTGAACAAGCAGCAAAGGAAACAAAAGAAAAATTTGGAGTAAGAATTAAAATCCAGGAAGAAGAAATAAAAACCTTGAGGTTTGCCGATGACGTAATTCTGTCAGAGACAGCAAAGGACTTGGAAGAACGTTGAACAGAATGGACAGTGTCTTGAAAGGAGGATATAAGATGAACATCAACAAAAGCAAAACGAGGATATTGGAATGTAGTCAAATTAAATAAAGTGACGCTGAAGAAATTAGATTAGAAAATGAGACACTTAAAGTAGGATTTTTACAAGTCTAATTTTTTATACAATATAATCTAGCCACTGTCACGAATGATGAGTGTGATGAAATGATGAGGACAACCCGGCCGGATATCGAACGCGGGACCCCGTGATCGAGAGGCAGCAACGCTAGCCACTAGACCACGAGCTGCGGACTTGCCAGTTGATGACGTGTACATGCACGAAGTTACACTGACGTTCGACTGTTTCTTCTTGGTGTTTCACTTTTTTTGCCAGTCAGTGTAATAATGTCGACAACAGATACGTGTGGTGTTTTGGTGTGCCAGGAACTATGAAAGGAACTATAAAGCTTGATATTTTTTATTTCGCGGTGGAGATGGTCTCCTACAGCTTGCACATATTTATCGAAAATATTGTGCCACCACCAGTTGCTACGAAAACCTATGTCATTGATTTCAGTATCGAATATCACAAAACATCACAAGGAACAGGAAATTTTAGTATCACAGTAACTATGAGAGTACATACATGAAGTTACAGTCCATTCTACATAACGTTAGAAACACGGACTGAATACATAAAATATAAGGTATAAACATCGTTCCTCTTCAAACGTCTTCGCTTCTTAAATGCCAATTTATTAGCAAAGATTAGAGATCTCATTACAAAGTCCTATGCAGGCAGATACGGGATTAAGAAGAAACTAGCACCGTTAGCATAATTTTACTTCGATGCTTCGATTTTCCGTGAATACGTCGCCACTTGCCAAACTATAGGCTGCTTCAGCGTGCCCTATGCTAACATCTTAGTGAAACTGAATACCAAGAGCTCCTTCCATTCAGCGACGGTTCATTAAATATCTTAGCCGATAACCTAGCAGCATTGCTATCGTGGAGACAGATCTACACAGATGGGTCTAAGAAAAAAGACGGGCCAGGAAGTGCATTCATAGACCGCAGGACTAATCGAGGATGCAAATTCAAGCTCCCGGAACTTGCATCGATGCTCACTGCAGAACTCAAGGCGATTTTAGAGAGACTTAAACATGCAAACGAAGGGCATGAAGAGAGAATCACAATTTTATCAAACTCACGCTCAGCATTGATGCTGCTAAAATGCCAAGACGTCAACAATACCAAAAATTACCTAATATATCGGATTATACTGGGTGATGTTTTCCATCATGTACAAACTCCAGCGACTGATCGATGAGATGATACCGAACAAAAAAGGTCTAATGAACTTATGTCCGGAAATGCATGGTTTCCATGCTAGAGACCATTCATTGTTCAAGATGTTCAGATGTGTGTGAACTCCTAAGGGACCAAACTGCTGAGGTCATCGGTACCTAATCTTACACTCAAACTAACTTATGCTAAGAACAACACACACTTATACCCGACGGAGAACTCGAACCTCAGGATTTTTGGAAATTTGTGGTAAGTTTCTTTGGAGCCAAACTACTGAGGTCATCGGTCCCTAGGCTTACACACTACTTAATCTAACTTACACTAATTAAGGTAAGAACTACACACACACACACACCAATGCTCGAACCTCCCATGGGGGGGGGGGGGGGGGGAGGGGGGCGGAGCCGCGCGAACTGTAGCAAGACGCCCGAGACCGAGCGGCTAACCCGCGCGGCTGAACCCTCAGGTGGGAGGAGCCGCGCAATCCGTGACATGGCGCCTCAAACCACGCAGCCACTCCGCGCGGCACCATTTATTCAGTCATTCTATGTTAAACAGTCTGCGGTATAATACCATGCCGTCTTAGTTTCACAATGCATGGTTTCTTCAAAGAGGATAGCACTGTTCCTCGTACGTTATGCCCTAGCGCCCTCTCCTGCCATACGTACTTCGTAATGTTGTGTTCGATTCACTTCTCCTGCTGACTCTCCTTGTAGTGGATGTGCTATGGCGTTGTACACAGTGGTCCTGTACTCGAACAGAGAGCTTGCCGACGTGATGTTTACTTACGGAAAGGCAAATGGCAACAGGCGGCGGGCAACGAGGTTGTATAAGGAGACCTATCGCCGCCGACAACAACCACAGCATTCAATGTTTTCACCAATGTTTCAACGTTTGTTTGAGACAGGGTCGTTTGAGGAAACAGGAAATCATGAAGCTCGTAACCGAAATATTCAGACACCAGACTTGGAAGGAATTGTGATTAACACTTTGGAAGGCGACCGCCGTGTCAGTACCAAGCAGTTGGCCCGCCAGTACAGACTAAGCTAGACGACCGTGTGGAACATTCTCCAAGACAGTTGTTACTACCCTTATCACTTAGAGCGTGTGCTCCACATCGGGAGAAGTTCTGTCACTGGTTTCTTCACCAGGCAATCACGACTCCAGGATTTGTGTCATCCATCCTGTTCACAGATGAGGCCATCTTTACGCGAGGTGGCATCTTCAACTTTCGTAGTAGTCATCTGTGGGATAGTACGCAGAAGCCCCTTGGTGTAGTGAGAGCGAATCGTCCGCACCGGTTCAGCCGGAACGTGTGAGCAGGGGCAATTGGTAACCGTATTTTGGGACCAGTCTTCTTTCCACGTCGCCTAACAGGCCGGAACTATCGGCGTTTCTGACGGGTGACTTTGCCTCCCCTGCTGGAAGAAATGCCGCTGATGGTTCGAATGATTGTGAAGCTGCTACATGATAGTGCTCCAGCCCACTTCGCCATTAAGGTCCGGATGCATCTCAAGCGTGCCTTCCCTGGTCGATGAATCGGACGGGGCGGTCCATTTGCATGGCCCGCTCGTTTACCGGATCTCAACCCGTGCGACTTCTGATTATCTGGCTACCTCAAAATTATCGTGTATGCAGAGCGCATTCCAGATGGGAGACACTGGAGCTGCGTATTGATGTTGCCTTTGACACTGTTCGTATGCAGCCTGGCCGATGCGAACGTGTGAGATAGAACATGCTACGGCGCATACACACATGCGTTGAGGCACATGGAAACCATCTCCAACACATACTGTAACGGTGGCTGCAGTCTCTGCAACAATGTATGACTGAATGAACGGCCTCTAGCATGGAAACCCTGCATTTCCGGACATACGTTAATTAGATCTTTTTTGCTCCGTGTCCGTTCATCGATCAGTCCCTAGAGTTTGTACACGGTGGAAGCAGTGGAGGAAATTCGCGGGTAAATAAGACGACCATGTCATGGGTGAAAGCGAGCAGCGGAATAAAAGGGATGAAAAAGTAGACACTTTGGCCAAGGAGGCAGTACACCCGACAATATTTTTCACAACATAAGGGCTACAATCAGGGTCCAATAGAATGAAGATTTCCAACAGTCTTACGAATTTGAAGGGAGACAGTATGCCAGAGTGATCCTTGATCCCTCATCACGTCCTTGGTATCAAAACTGGGGTACAATAGAAACTTTATAGTGATAATGGAACGAATTCTCTTCAGTCACCGGAGAGTCCAGCAATATCTCTACCCCCTCAGCATAGTCATATCTTCTTCATGCGAATGCGGCTGTGAGAAAGACATAAATCACATTTTCTTCAGCTGCCGTAGATGGTTTCAAGAAACCATGAAACTATTACAGCACCTGATAACCTCTGGAGATGCTTTGCCGACAAACATGAAAGCCCTTTTAGCAACATAAGACACGACACTCTATAAGCTCCTACACGATTTTGTAACAGTGTGTCAAATAAGAATATAGAAAGAAATAATTTTTTACATTGTAATACATTAAATATATTAATTTACTTAGAACGTTTACTTAGTTCAATTTAAATGGTTGTCACCGGTAATCGTTGGTTTTTTTATGGTCTGAGGCTGGCAGTATGTGTGATGCCCAAAAGGCGTTTAAAAAAATAATTTTTCAGAAGTGCGTCGACATTGATACATCTCCAACGACTACACGACATGGGAGTGGCCTCACGCCATCTGTTCGTAAGAATGCCCAAAGGGCGTGTCCTTCAGAAAAAGGAGTGCGGCCAAATTACATTAGTCGTCGTCTTACGGGACCAGCATCTGGCGTGATGGTATCGGGTGCCACAGCCACTCGGATTTACGAATTCTGGCATAGAGTTGAAACACCATGGAATGACGCACTACTGTCTATCATCCAAGCCCAGTTACTGTCAGTGTCCAGATGGGTTTGCAACATTGTTGCTGCCAGAGGTGATAACTTTGTGCACCAAATTCCGCATGCAGCATCCCCAACAGTCACATCTAATAACATATTTTTCCTATTATACTGTATAGGCATAAGACGTAAAATTTTGTTATTTAGTATTGTGGTGTTGTAATTTTAACGTCCAGCAGAGTATATTAGTACAACGCATCGAGTCTTTGGATCTTGGAACAACATTTTGGACGTCTAAACGACGGCGTCATTTCTGCGTAACAGGAAAGGTTAAATTGTTCTTGCGGAACACAATTTTTGAAATAATGCAACCACTTACAAACATAAAACTCAACAACAAAGATCCAGTATCAATACGATGTTTGACTGCATAGAATCTGCTTAGTGTAGATTATTAATGAGTTCCCGAGGAATATTTCTCCAATCATCAAGTAATCCGCACTTGTCAAACAATCGTGTGAGATACTGGTCTAATTCCACACGTCATTCAAACCCTAAGGTGACCTGCAGCTCTCTGGTCCGCTGTAGCTTCTCACACTCCACTTGAATTTTATGTGCACAGTCAATTTCGTCCACTGAAAGCGAAGAATCGACGAAGAATGGAGCCATATAGAATTACGTGGATACCCACACGGCCAGCCGCGGTGGCCGAGCGGTTCTAGGCGTTCCAATCCGGAACCGCTACGGTTGCAGGTTCGAATCCTGCCTCGGGCATGGATGTGTGCGATGTCCTTAGGTTAGTTAGGTTTAAGTAGTTCTAAGTTCTAGGGGACTGATGACCTCATATGTTAAGTCCCATAGTGCTCAGAGCCATTTGAACCCATACGACGGTCAATGCTGATTCTTGCCCATAGTGTAGATTTGTCACCACAGTACTGTGACGTTCGACACAAATGCATTTTTTCTCGTTTCTGCGTCTTACCAGATGTAAAAGTGTTTGTTTTGATTCACATTTCCATAATTCAGAAATCCTCCTTTGATAAAGCCTCGATCCATGCCTTCCCCACCCATCTGCAGCTAAGCTCTTGCTCCTTCTATATGTATCTAGCTGAGCATGAAATTTTAAACTCTAACCTTCCGCTTTTTGTCTTTTGATGAAAACACTGCTATCAAACACTACGATTCTTCAAGCTGCAAAACTTGAGTAATGCTCCGCTTATCAAAGAAATGTCTAGTCGCTCGTTCTACATTAGCGATCCAGTCGTTTTCCCTTACTGCAGTGATGCTGAGAGGTGTACACCAAACTAATCCAGATGTGTTCCGCAGAACAGCTTGATTAATCACCTGCTTTGCTTTACGTGCGAAATGTTGCTAATCAGCATCCACTTAAGCAGTGTAGCGAAGTATTAACCAGCGTGTTTCTGTAACAATACTAGTCACAAAAATAGAGACATCAGCTTCGTCTTCTCTTTTGCTGAAACTACGATAGCATTTGCCTACGTAACGGCAGAACTCGATAAAAGAAATTCTGTATTACAACTGTTTCCTCCATATGGAAAGAAATTACAGAGCAAAAATGCGTTTCATGTTTTACAATGCTCACGTAGACCTAAAATGCTACCATACGAGAAAAAAATTACACATTTATTTGAAAAAAAAAGTAAAAGGGATGCATAGCCCCTACAACTTGCGAGAAGTAAGTTACTTATTGAATATAGTAAATAATTATTTATCATACTGTTGCTATATCATTACATGTAGTAGAAGCAGTGAAAACCGCGTAAAAGTGCTGAAGCGATATTGATGTTCTAACCGGATGACTGTTTAGACAACGGGAGTTGGTTTCTTTTATGTGTACGCCTCGTAATACGTTCAGCCTGCTTGAACATACAAGGGACATTAAAACGCTAATCTTCCATTTTTTTCTGTGACTTATCTTCGTGGCTTAATATGCCTTTTGGTGGAAAATGTCTCGCACAGACACGTTTAAGGATTTATTTCACTGCAATGCTAGAGCTAAGATTTTAACTGAAAGGCAGTCAGATGGCCAAGAGCAGTTAGACAGAATACACGCTACGGGACAGTTACGTGACAGCCACTGCAGTGTAACGTGGTAGCATTAGTTAACGTCGAACTGGTTAACAAGATTCTCAAATGCGAATAAAATACATTTTCTTTGGAAATCTCTCACACTTAAGGTATCGATTCTCTAAACATAATCGTTACTGCCTGCTGTTGTTAAATAAATTCCATGGGACTACAGAGAGCCACGACAGCCAAACCCTGAAGGAGATGAGTGAGATTGCAGTGCGCACAAGATATAATTAAGGACGTTGGCTTTAAGTGCTACTCTGAGAGGAAATCGTGGTGGGATAAATTAAACCCGCCAGGAAACTGGTGATTAAATTTTAAAAAGTCGTAATTTAACTGAACATGCGAGATGCGTCACGCTGAGCAGCTTGACATATAGTCGACACTAAATAATTCCAAGTTCAAAGATCCTACCAAAAGTTCGAAAAACTGAGCGCTAGATTTAACGCGAGTTTAACTGCTTAAGGTACAATCAGGAAATAGTCGAAATATGAGTGTTTGTAAAAAATGGACTCGTCTAATTAACGCTGTAGAAGGTCTTTAGAAAGAGACTAATATTTTAATCGAAGATGGAGGTAGCTTGTATCAACGACTAACAATATAGGGAGTTATGTAAGGGTGTGGTCTGTCTCCAACTCTTTTCAACTTCTACGTATATGACGTAGCAAAATGTCACCTACGAAATGAAGATCAACGAGGAGAAAAGTGTTAATACTCTACTACGAGCATATGATCAAACAATAGTGTGAGAAATGAAGATCATCTTCAAAGAACTCTTTATCAACTTAGTTTCCTGGCTTCAAAATATAAAATAAACGTATCCAATAATAAAATAAATGTTTTGTGTAATTCGAGCGAATTTCGCCTCTAAAATTATAACAGGTGACCCACTTTCATTATCTCGACTGTCACATACGAAGAAATTTCGACAATCAAGCTGATGAATAGGTCCTAAAATTTATCGCCATCCTCGGAACAGTTAGAAAAGCGCTAAAAAAAAGGTCGCGAAAGAGACAAGGATGAAATTTTACAAAGTCATAGCAGTATCTGCTGTTCTCTATGGATTTGACCAGTATCCCGACTGCGGAAATGATACATCACCACAGAGTTACAGCGTCCATCAGAAAAGATCGGTTAAGAAATGAAGACATCGGGAATGAATTACAGTTTAATTCAATGCATAAGAAAACAGACCTAATCAGATACAGATGGTGGGAACGTGTACCTCTGCAACATCAAACTGAGAAACTGAGTTCGTTAGTTTTAGCCAAACACGGAGCCAAACTAGCTAGAGCCAAAGGAAGAGAAATAACAACACATCAACAATAAAACTGATAATCTATAAAATCTAATAGAACGCTTGAAAGTAGACTTCCGAAACAAATTCTTCACTACAAACCTATAGAGACGAGAGAGAGGCGAAGGTCACGCAAGAGATGGGTGGACCTTGTTGAACAAGTGCAATCACCTAATTCATGAAGGGCGAATAGGAAGAAGTTAAAGATAGTACAATAATTTCAACAATACGTGTATTTCTTTTCAGAGACTAGCAGAAAATATCAAACTGAAGATGCATCCACGTCCAAGTTCAAAGCAGCGTGCGTTGTAAACTCGTCGCGTAAACACCTGCAGTTATTGTGGAAGATGCCTTTGTGGACAGTCACGACGACTAACTGTTTACGCCATTAAATTTATGATTTTCACGACGGGGAGAAGAAAGCAATGGCAGTGCTCACGTGACGGATCAAGCAAAAGTTAAATCGATTATGTGCATTTATTACGGAAGAAGCGAGTGGAACTGAGTTCAGGCATCCGTCCCAAAGCAGAAAAATCAAAATTCACGGAGTGAATCATATGAATAAATGTGTTATTAGGTAGTGATTTCTGTGATATTATGAACAATATCTGGACTTTCAGGCTAGATTTGAGTTCGAATAGTCGTCACAGCAAGTCAGTCCGTGCGAATGACAGGACATGCTGCTACTACACTAGATTTTTACGGAAGAATGCAGCATTGAAATTAAAGTGACAGGTGTTTTATCTCGACAAATCGTGAATTCATACTCATTACACTCAAATTTTCTCACAGTCACAGTCTGCGAGGTGTATTATCGAACAAAAGTGCCAGTCAAAGTTTCATTGTTGTCCATGCAGGATCTGTGGAAGTATAACAGTAAAATGTACACGTAGAAGTGCCGCAACACGACTTGGCGTGGACTCGAATAACGTCTGAATGAGTGCTGGAGGGAATTGACACCGTGAATCCTGCAGGGCTGTCCGTAAGTCCGTAACAGTGCGAGGGGGTGGAAATCTCTTCTGAACAGCACGTTGCAAGGTATCCCAGATATGCTCAATAATGTTCATGTCTGGGGACTTTAAGTGGCCAGCGGAAGTGTTTAAACTTAGATGAGTGTTCCTGGAGCCACCCTGTAGCAATTCTGGTCGCGTGGGGCGTCGCATTGTCCTGCTGAAATTGCAAAGTCCATCGGAATGCACAATTCACATGAATGGATGCAGGTGACCAGACAGGATGCTTACATATGTGTCACCTTTCATAATCGTATCTGGACGTATCAGGAGTTCCATATTACTCCAGGAGCACACGCCCCACACCATTACAGAGCCTCCACCAGTTTGAACAATCCCCTGCTAATATGTAGGGTCCACGGATGCATGAGGTTGTCTCCATACTCGTTTAAGTCCAACCGCTCTATGCAGTTTGAAACGAGACATGTGCGACCAGGCAACGTGTTTCCAGTCGCCAACAGTCTAATGTCGGTGTTGACGAGCCCAGCCTTCGGCTCCGAAAGCCCATATCGATGTTTCGTTAAATGGTTCGCACACTGACACTTGTTCATGGCAAAGCATTGAAATCTGCAGCAATTTGCGGAAGGGTTGGACTTCTGTCACATTGGACGATTCTCTTCAGTCGTCGTTGGTCCCGTTCTTGCAGCATCTTTTTCTGGCCCCAGCGATGTGGATTTGATGTTTTGCCGGATTCCTGATATTCATGATACACTCATGAAACTGTCGTCCGGGAAGAACCTCACTTCATCGCTACCTCGGAGTTCCTAATCCCAACACTCGTGCGCGGACTATAACACCATGTTCAAACGCACTTCAATCTTGATAATCTGCCATTTCAGCAGCAGTAACCGATCTAACATCTGCGCCAGACACTTTTTGTCTTATGTAGGCGTTGTCGACCGCAAGTATAGTTTGCAATATTTTAAAGAATAGGTAGACACAAAGAAAGCCGATTTTTTGGCATTAAATAAAAAGTACGAATATTTACCAGTTTATTACGTTGACAAAACTTTGTAAGAAAATCCCCCCCTCTCCCCTCCCCCCCCCCCCCCTGCCCTACTAGCCGTCATACCATCTGGCTCCTAAATCCTTTACAACTAGTCTCGATTCTGGAAAAGAATACGCTCCATGATTATGATAGACATGTCAAAACAATAACGGTTGATGCTTTTGCAGCTAAAATTTAATCGTTATGTGTCATCCAGCTTGGTGCAAGTCATTCGGCACTTAGTCACTGCGGCTTCCCCAGTCGGAGGTTCGAGTCCTCCCTCGGGCATGGATGTGTGTGTTGTCCTTAGCGTAAGTTAGTTTAAGTTAGTTTAATTAGGGTGTAAGCCTAGGGACCGATGACCTCAGCAGTTTGGCCCCATAGAACCTTACCACTAATTTACAACGTCCCTTCGGTGACTTGCGCATGAGTTCCGTCTTTAATATTCAATTAGTTTCTCATTTTGGTTCATGAGGCTGAATGAACCTCGTTCCAGACGTTTCCACTATAGAATATTCTGTTACGTTCACCAAATTCGCCTTCGACGGCGTCGGCTTCTTCCGCCGTAAAATGAAGGATCAGTTTTATTATTATCGACAGAAACACACCGGTTTTTTTTTTCAACCCTACTCTATTTTTTCCACTGCGTGTTGATAAACAATTATAAATGACTAAATAAACATAAATTACGGGATGAAAAAAATGGAATGTCTCTTGAATGAAAATAAATTCTTACATTTTTCCCCTTTTTTCCCCTTTTTTTGTTTACTTATTTTGTCTTCAAGCGGCTATAGACGACTTTACAGCGGATCGACGAAATCAGGTGTGGCATCAACACGGTCTGACGAAGCCCCCGATTTTGTCAGTTGCCTCTCTACTTCTGTCGAGACTATACGCCTCTAGTTCTATGGAAACAAAAGAAAGTTGGCATTGCTCTGGTAACGTTGCTGCGAACTGCTCGCGTAAAAAGGAGAGTGGTGTGGGCGAAAAAATGGTTACTGAAACGAAAACATATTAGTCGTATGACGTTTTGAGAATACTAGATAGTGATGTGTGTTTCCCAATTATCTGAGAGTGGATTACGGCTGTTTCATTTCACTGCAGCGATTGGTGAGCCACTGATTTCGAAGCAAAACAGTGTCACACTGAAGGACGAGAGATTGCCACTTTAAAGAGTTTTGGCTACTGGAAGGTACTATGCAAATCTCAAATACAGTACTGAAATATTTCAGCAGTTACTTTCAGAAAAAATCTCTGAAACGTGCGAATCAATATACAGAGTCCAGAGGAACAACGTACATGTAAAGAAAAACACTTCTTTAGAATGTAAATCACTTATTTAGAGTTTGTTTCATGTGCAAAGAAGTTTTATTGTATACCATTATTCTTGAATGCAAAGTTATTCACCATGTAAGCACTGTTTTTGGATTCTTGCTCTTCTGCTTCACATTGTTCAGCAGAACTGCGTATGTTTGAAATAACTGTGGAACTGTTTGTCTGCACGTAATACTGGAATGACTTAATCTGTACTTGGCCGATGAAGAGATGAGGGCATCGGTGAGCGCACGGGATCATATCACTTAAATTCGCTATCAATGACTGTATACTGAGCTTTCCTAATTTCCCATAAATTATAAAATCAGACATTAACATCTTTTTTTCTTGTTTTTAACTAATGAGTGTTGCATATCTCCTGTTTTTTTAATGATATCTGTAGCGCGCCTTTTCCTGCATGTAAGGTGGCGTGTTTCCTTCATGTGTGTTTCAAGACCTTCAACTGTTTTTAGTTTCCCTGCAAGGCTTTGTCGTGCCTGGTTTCTGAGAACTTTGTTACAGTATTGCTTCTCAGAAGTATACCACAAACATTCAAAGTCCTTATAGAGTTTTACGAAGCCCATAATGACTTGTCGCTTAATAGCAACAGTGACCATTACGATGCACGTACGCACGATCTTCTCACGCTGAAGTCCAAGCACAACTAACGAATGTTGTTATACGACAGCGCTACAAACGGTCTATGCGGTCGGGCGATCGAGTGGTACGGCCGCCTGACAGAGGATGGACAAAATATATCGATACATAAAAATACTTTTGTTTCTACAACATAATATCATCTTGTATCGTCGATATTTAAGCTGTTGATATATCGGTAAATCGGTATTTAATACTGTGTGTCGAAAGTGAAATTTTTATTGTCCGTCTTTTCTTAATTCACAGGCACTATAGTTCTCATCAGCAAATTTCTCTCTCATTCCAACTACTACCAATCTTTGCAGTCTGACAATAAACGTCTTACAACGCGCTTAATTTAATTTCACATTCAGCACTACAAATGAGAACCAGATTTGAACAATGAATGTTTCTATACCGCATATTCATGAAAGCTTGTTACCTCCTTGTGTCATTTCTATCATTGCAAATGACTAGTACAAGGTGCAAAATGCACATATTTGGTGACAATACTGTATGAGAAGCAAAAAGTGCGTTTCTCTTACCCCCTGACTGCATGGATTAAGAAAATATAAAAGTAGCATGAACTCGGTACAAAACTCACACACATTATTGCACGGGTATTTAATGAAAAATAGACTCTCCTGTATGAAATGTTAAGTCGCCATTTCACACCTTTTTTGTCTGAAATTGCTCAAAAATACTCAATACGTCAATCCTCTTCTGTTTCATTCCAAAGAGTGGCTTCCTAAGTAAACGTCGTTATGCTAGATAACAGAAGCAGGCTAACTACGGAACACATTAAACAAAGAGGTCTATTATTGAAACTTCCTGGCAGATTAAAACTGTGCTCCCGACCGAGACTCGAACTCGGGACCTTTGCCTTTCGCGGGCAAGTGCTCTACCAACTGAGCTACCGAAGCACGACTCACGCTCGGTACTCACAGCTTTACTTCTGCCAGTACCTCGTCTCCTACCTTCCAAACTTTACAGAAGCTCTCCTGCCAGGAAGTTTCATATCAGCGCACACTCCGCTGCAGGGTGAAAATCTCATTCTGGAAACATCCCCCAGGCTGTGGCTAAGCCATGTCTCCGCATATCCTTTCTTTCAGGAGTGCTAGTTCTGCAAGGTTCGCAGGAGAGCTTCTGTAAAGTTTGGAAGGTAGGAGACGAGGTACTGCCAGAAGTAAAGCTGTGAGTAGCAGCCGTGAGTCGTGCTTCGGTAGCTCAGTTGGTAGAGCACTTGCCCGCTAAAGGCAAAGGTCCCGAGTTCGAGTCTCGGTCGGGCACACAGTTTTAATCTGCCAGGAAGTTTCATATCAGCGCACACTCCGCAGCAGAGTGAAAATCTCATTCAGGTCTATTATTGTCTATCGGTGATGGTTATCGGTTTCATTAATTAGTTTTTCGTAAATATGTGATTTTATAGTTCATTGTGTGTCTTTTATTGGTTAATGTTGGATATAATAATGTATTTGTCAATTTTTAAATGTTTGTTAATCATTTCTGTTACTTCGACCATGGTTTTTCAAATTCTTGTCACTACTGAAAATATCGACAGGTATATCGAAATATCGATTTTTCTCTTACGACAGAATCGATATTTTAATTAAATATTTATACAATTAATGTCGATACTTTTAGAGGTCTGCCAATCAATACAACTGACAAAGGCCCGACAAGGCGTCAGCCGACACAGCTCCATACGGTCAGACAACTCATCTGACCCGAGCTGTCCGACCACCTGGCCAAATCAGGTCGTCTGTACGTCTCCTTAGGTACGCAGTACTCATACTCCAGGTGTTGCTGCTATATTACGCGTTTGATATATACCGCAGCTTCCAGTCAATTTGTGGCACTTCCGTAATATTTGTTGTGTTTTCCAAGATTCTGTTTATCATGGCCAGTTTCTTCCTGTTCCAGTTCCACATACGTGTTTGATCTTTAAATGTTGCGATGTGCCGTAATGTTTGCACTGAATTACACTGTCCGCAAAATGGAGTTGTTCTTACCTTTATTTAATACAGTCTCTCGACGGTTGGGATCTCTTCGTTCACTTAGCCACAACACGCCTCACTGACGTTTGAACCGCTTCATCTCCAGGTACAAATAAACTGTTGGAACTTCGTATACTTTTCTAAGGACGTAACCATTAACAAAGCTTTATTGATCTTGTCAAAGGCCCTTATATTACGGTCTCCCAGAATCGTTCGTAAGACGTTCAGCTTCATTTGTCAGTTTATTGATGTTAGTTCGCTTGGATTTGACGTCATAATCATGTCAAGTTGCCTTTTTCTGATTCGTCACGTCTGACTAGCGAATGCCCATCTCTTTTCTATGTGGATCTAGGAGTATTAGTTTAGACTTATTTGTGTTAGCACTTTCCCCACTGACCTTGGAGGGGACTGATAACCTCAGATGTTAAGTCCCATAGTGCTCAGAGGCATTTTTGAACCCACTGACCTTGGTGTATTTCCATACGATGTGCACACTAAATCCTTCTCCTCGCTCGAACTGACGATGACGTGAGGCAAAGCATTTTTATATTCAATGTTTTCAGTCCTTGTACGCAGTGCTGAAATTTCAGGAGCAGTGGATCAGTTGGAATGGCGAACAAGGTCTTTTACAGAAGGCAGCCTTGGCGCGTATCTTGTTTTACTGGTACGGGTGGAGCAAGTTGTCCACTTAGCTTTATTCTGGAGAACGTTCGCAGACGCTTGTAATTACGCCAGTCACCTTAGCTTTCGGTTACATTATAAGCTTGTAGATGAGCTGTATCTCACATCAAAGAAGGTGTGTGACTGCAGGAGAAGAGATACTTTGACGGACCAGGAAATTTTAAATACGAGCATAATGAAATCAGCCAGCATGGATTCGAACAAAGAGTCGATATTATCGCCTGTAACTGAAACAGAAGATGATGAATAGATAGGCACAGCTGCGGAAGGTAGCAGTGTAACCGGGGGAGGTATTTTTAGGGAGATTGTCGAGGAAGCGTCAGGAGCAGCCAAGATGAGATATACTGTATTTCTTGAGTCTGATCTTGTTCTAAGTGGACACTTCATTCAGTGGCGTGTAGACACGCGTACTGTGTGACAGAGCTCAACTTGGTAAGGGTGGTCAAGAAATAACGTAGCTGTTACTGAAGAGTGGCAGTTTTCGTTATAACAAATTACAAAAAAAAAAATGGCTCTGAGCAGTATGGGACTTAACATCTGAGGTCATCAGTCCCCTAGAACTTAGAACTACTTAAACCTAACTAACCTAAGGACATCACACACATCCATGCCCGAGGCAGGATTTGAACCTGCGACCGTAGCGGTCGCGCGGTTCCAAACTGAAGCGCCTAGAACCGCTCGGCCACACCGGCCGGTAAACAAATTACAAGTAACTTCTCATGGTTTGAGTCATAAATATACTGCGCGCCATCTGTTCTACGGCATTCATACTACCATGGAAGTCACTAGTAATTTCGACTGTTTTATTTTTCTGGCCATTATTCTAAAGGACAAGATAAGTAACAATAGCAGTATAACATTCAACGCCGTGTGCCATCTGTTCGGCAAAGTTGGTACTTCTCCCCAAGAAGCTTGCGTCACGCTATCATGTATGACTTATGGTCTACGGCTATAACGTTATTTCTACTGTTCTCAAGAACAGTATACGTCAACTAAAAGTAGCATTGTAACATTCAGAATCATGTGCCATCTGTTGACCGGTGTTCGTACTAAGAACCTCGTGTCTCACCTTATCGATGTATAATCTATCTATGGCTGAAGAACTGAAAGCACTGGCCATTCATTAGGAATGTCCCTGGACGTCTGAAAATTCACGGAGAGAAAATTTAAAGCTGAAGAAGAACAAATGTAAATTTTACTTCCCACAAATTATTTTCTTGGGATGAATTTTTCTCCGCCCAATCGTGTGCGCTTCTCACGTTAGTTTAGTTTATCGTGCATCAACTGAGGAAGAATAGCTGCAGATATTGCAGATATCATCTCACGTAACTTTTTGTCAGTTGGGTTACAGAAAGCGCTAACCGTAGGTGAAGTAATCGCTTATATAGCCAAGAACGTATCACTTTCGCTGCGTAGACAAAGTTCAGCTGGCCAGATATACTAGCTACCAGATATACATGCCTGTACCTGTGAGTGTAACAAATAACAGAAGAAACATTTCAATGCTAGTCGAGTGCGAAGGGATACAGGTTGTGAATTCCTAAGATGTTGTTTAAAACTGTCACAAATACCAGTTATCGAAAAGTAACTTTAACGGCAATCACTGCTACCAGAAAGTAACACGTTAGCCGATCCCTATACTGGAGCGTACGCTGTTACTACCTCCCCTCCTTGATTCTCGGGTGTAAAAGGGACAGGGCTGTCACCCTGGTTTCATTTCGGATTCCCGTATAATATCCGCATGCTTTTGACTTGCGGCGATTGCTTTTAAAGGTTCTCCAACGTGTAAACACCTACCGACGTTCCACACAGTTGCAGGAACATGTGCGTCTCCTGTTTACTAGGGTTTGTTTATCGTCGAGCTCCCGTGCGCCCGAATACCTAACGGCACTCCGGGGCCTGCATCCACCCCGTTACATAAGGCCGCGCCACGACGTGCGTCACACTTGTTTCCACAAACAGGCGCGCAGACATTTCTTTTCCCAGAAGCCAGGAAGGGCAGCCGGCGGCGGCCTCTTACGTCAGCCGGACTCCAGCCCGGAGACTTCGACGCCTCTGCGGCCGATAGGGAGAGGAGCTGCTGCCGTCTGCAGTTTTCTGGCACGACTCGCGGCTTCCTTACGTAATGAAGGCCAAGGTCCAGGCGCGCGGGTAAAGAACGCGGCGCCCAGTGATCGCAACCTATACGGCTGGTGGTACTCTTTCATTCTTCTCGAATAACACGGCAAAAAATATAGCAGACGCCGCGTCAGCAGCACATTGCAATGACCACGACGCGACCACGCAGCGGAAGGTTATCTCCCTAATTAAAGGCAATTGTTTATAGCACATCGTGAGTCTCCCAGGGCTAAGGAAGCGATCTTTCTTCTTGCATGTTGACGTTTAACGCCACGGACTCTCTCGAGGTTGCGAGCCTGGATCTACATCTACGTGGCTACTCTGCAGATCACACGTAAACGCTTCGCAGATGCGGGAGTAGGTTGTGACTTTTGGCTGGATAACTCATCATTTGATATTGCAGCTCTCGCAGTAGGCGCGTTTGCAAAAAAAATTACTGGATTTCAAGTCAGCCAGTTGTGCAAACAACTGTTTTTATACAAGCCCAAACCTGTGTAAGCACTTTCGTGCCATCGTTAGTGGGTACTCTTCATTCAGTTTTTAATTTTTGTAAGTTGTTGGGTTATGTATGATCCTCCGTACATTACTGTCTATTGGTAGCTTGAGCCAGTTTCGAAATATCCTTTCTCATCTGCCTTCTCAGTGTTGTTGGACTGCACACACAATGCTTTTGCAGAACTTCACTAGCAAGTAACACTTTTTCATTTTACAGAACAGTTGCTGCTGAGTGCTGCGTGTAGGCAGACCTGAAATTCAGTAATTTTGCCCAGATAGTTCAGCTTGTAAGACCATTTGTCCCTGAGAGGCAAGGTTCCTGCTTCGAATCCTAGTCCGGCAAACAGTTTTAATCTGTTAAGAGATATCATATTCCAAGCTTTGCTGCACTTCCTACTCGCTCCCTTCTAATTAATCCTACTAATCAATCCAAGACGACGTAACATCGATTTCCGGTAGAGCGGAGCAGTGATTAGGGCATTAGACTCGCATTGGAGACATCGGAGATTGAACCCCAACACGAAAATGCAGCTTCCTATTGTTTACTTAAATGGCTTGAGGTCAAAGATCTGGAATTTCTTCCGAAAGGGAAATACGGTCGGTTTTATTCCAAACGTTTCCAAAAAGGATCTTCGTCCGTAATCAAGTCATCTTCAATGGAGAATAAAACCTACTCTTTCTTGTTTTTCTTCTATTAAGAAATCTATAGCGTTTAAATACGACGAAATGTCAAGAAGTAGAGGCAATTTTCAAAAAAACAAACGTTTATTGGGAAAACAATATTGCAAGTAACGTATACTGAAGCGCCACAGAAACTGATATAGACATACGTACTCGAATACAGAGATACGTAAACAGGCAGAATACGGCGCTGCGGTCGGCAGAACACATATGATAAAACAAGTATCTGGTGCAGTTGTTACGTCGGTTACTGCTGCTACAACGTGAGGCTACCAAGATTTAAGTGAGTCTGAATGCGGCGTTATAGTCGGTGCGCGAGCGATAGGACGCACCATCTCCTAGGTAGCGATGAAGTGGGGGTTTTCCTGTACGACCATTTCACGGGTGTACCGTGAATATCAGGAATCCGGTAAAACATCAAATCTCCCACACCGCTGCGGCCGGATAAAGATCCTGCAACAACGGGACCAACGCCGACTGAAGAGAATCGTTCAACGTGCCAGAAGTGCAGTCCTTCCCCAAACTGCTGCAGATTTCAGTGCTGGGCCATCAACAAGTTTCAGCGGTGCAAGCCATTCAACGAAACATCATCGATATGGCCTTTCGGAGACGAAGGGCCATTCATGTACGCATTATGGCCGCACGACACAAAGCTTTACATCTCGCCTGAGCCCGTCAACACCCACATTGGACTGTTGATGACTGGAAACATGTTCCCTGGTCGGGCGAGTCTCGTTTCAAATTGTATCGAGCGGATGGACCTGTATGGGTATGGAGACAATCTCATGAATCCACGGACCCTGCATCTCAGCACGGGACTGTGCAAGCTGGTGGAGACTTTGTAATGGTGTGTGGCGTTTGCAGTTGGAGTGACGTGGGACCCCTGATACGTCTAGGTACGACTCTGATAGGAGAATCGTAAGTAGCTATCCTGTCTGATCATCTGTATCTATTCATGTCCATTGTCATTCCAACGGATTTGGACAATTCCAGAAGGACAATGCGACATCTCACACATCCAAAATTACTAGAGTGGCTGCAGGAACTCTCATCTGAGTTTAAACACTTCCGCTGGCCACCAAACTCCCTAGACATGAATGTTATTGAGCATATGTGGGACGGCTTGCAGCTTTCTGTTGAGAAGAGATCTCTACCCCCTCGTGCTCTTACAGATTTATGGACTTCATGGTGTCTGTTCCCTCCAGTACTACTTCAGACATTAGTCGAGTCCATGCCACGATGTGTTGCGGCACTTGTGCGTGCTCGCGTGGTTCCTACACGATATTAGGTAGGTATACCAGTTTCTTTGGCTCTTCAGTGTATTTTCTCTACATAGACTCCTTCAACATCTATACGCTTTGTCCACCTCTTGAGGAATTTCCTTATTCTGTGGTGCAATAGTCGTTGTAGCATCGTGCACGTGCATTCTTGCTCCGCTTACGCTACCTCGTCATTCGACGAAAAACTGGGTCCTCACTGGTACTGCTTCATCAGACCAAGAAGATGAGAATCACTTGTAGCTAGGTCAGGACTTAACAGTGAATGAACCAGTAGCTCAAAACCAAGATTTTTAACGCAGTGGATTCTTTTACCGGTCTGTATGAGGGCGGGCATTATACTGAAGCAAAATCACACCCTCTGGAAGCTGCTTGCCTCTGCTCCTCGTTTTGAGTCTGGGTGTCACACCTCGCAATACTTCACCATAATTGTCACTATTCACTGTTTAGCCTTTGGGAGTGTCAGGAATCACTACAAGAATTTACAAATTGCATAACACTAACGCCATCACCTTTCCTGCAAAAGTTTGCCTTTTCAATGTTTTTGCTGTTGATGAATATGGATTTTTCTACACTATACTTCCACACCATGCTCTGCCGCTTACTCCGTTTGAGTGACAGACCCACGTCTCATCAACGGTTATCAGGCGACTGGGAAAGTCTTCTCCTTCCCCTTCAAAAATGTGATTTTGAGATTTCCAGACGTTCCCGTTTGTTAATAACTTGAATACAAAGTATTAACGCTGCACAACAATATTTATTAGTTCGTTATGAACCAGCATTCGGTTTCTTAGGCCATCGTCAGATATCTTAATGCTAAACAGATAGTCCACACTACTTCAGCGAGAATTCATAGCTGTACAAAGATATGAGACATTTTATGACTATATCGATACAAAACACAGGCATGAACAACTAAATGTTATATTACAGTATATTTAAATATTAGAACTATGTAATTGTATAAAACAGAATGTTCTACAATTGTGTAATGGCACAGGCTACTATGTCATATGAACTAACTTATGAATGTGACGAACAGACCGAATAAAGGGATGGAAGAAAGATGTTTATGGAATGTGCGTGTGAAACAGCTATAACAGGCTTATTAGCTAATGGTGAGAGGAATAATAACTGTGTTTGGTCATTAAGAACCAGGTCAGAATTCTTTGACTGGTCTTTATTAATGGCCAGAATTTCAAGTAATGTTAGTTTTCTCCATTTAGTTCCTTTATGGAGAACATCATATTTCATATCATTTGAATGACATTCATTCACAGATTGTTCAGTAAAGGTGGAAAGTCTCTTTGTCACTTGCAACTCGTCTCATGCTCAGTCATTCTAGTAGTTATAGCCCTACCTCACTTCCGAGGCGAAAGACGGTTCATAACGAACCAATAAATATTATTGTGGAACATTAATACTTTGTATTAAAGTTATTAATATGTCTATGTTCCTCCAAGAACGGACGGAATATTCCATAAACGTTCCTGTTCATGTTTGTTTGTCCAGTGGCGTGGTACCCAACGAGCACAAACTTTGTGATAGTTTAGAGATTCATGGGCGATGCAAATGCTGCACCGTATGAAATGTTCAACTCATTCGCAATATGAGTAATTCAGACATGACGATCATCACGAACCGGTCGCTGAAGCGCCTCGATGTTGCTGCCCATTTCTGAAACACACGGCCAATCTGAATGTCCTTATTGCGAACAGACACGTGGAAAAAAAAAATGGCTCTGAACACTATGGGACTTAACTTCTGAGGTCATCAGTCCCCTAGAACTTAGAACTACTTAAACCTAACTAACCTAAGGTCATCACACAGCCATACCCGAGGCAGGATTCGAACCTGCGACCGTAGTGGTTGCGCGGTTCCAGACTGTAGCGCCTAAAACCGCTCGGCCACTCCGGCCGGCGATACGTGACACCTTAAAGCGCTTTATCTACTCTTAAATTTTTCGTTCACTCAGACAGCTATCGCTCTGAAATCATTACAGAGAGCTGTTCACTGACACGACGCAGCTAACGCACAAGAATAACACTGAAGTTGATGCATATGGCTGCTGACTCAGTGCTGTCAACCTACCCAGCAAATAAATACCTTCACTTATTCCCTTGCCCTTGTAGACACATATGACAATGTTAATTTCGAATTCACAGTGTGATTCATGTCTGTTGTTAATTAAAGTAACGGTGTCAAATGTATAAATGTTTAGGAATGTTTTTTAGGTCTTTGCTCTAGTATTACACTGAAGACCGAACAGCCTCGACAATTTACTTCCGTTGACTTGCGTGATAAACACTTCTATGCTATTTAAAATATTTTTGTTAATGTAAGCTGCTAATTTCTTCGACTATTAATATATGGTGTGACTTATTTCGCGTCCATGTTGTGGCAACTTCGGCCTATGAACCTATCAGTCTGATGCTACCTCCAGTGCCTGTTCCCTCTTACAACCCTTAGTAACGTGCAGTGTGCTACGTCATGTAGCTATAATTTTTAGTGGCAAGTACCATTGTTATAAAACCTGTAATCTTTATATGGTGTAATTACGTTTTTAAAAGGGTATTTTATATGACGAAGGCATTTTGCTCGTAAATCTGTTCTTCTGTCGCTACGTGTGAGTATATTTGTCTCTTGAATTTTTTCGGTATGTAACCATCTATTCTTGGTTTTCCTCCATGTTAATGGTTTTGTAACCTGTTAAGTTAACTGTTTTGGGTTTTCTTATGAAGACACCCATAGCCGTTGCCCAAACCAGGTGAAGTTAGATCTTGTTGCAACCGGTTGCCTGTATTATATAAATAACATCACTGTTTTAAACATATTTTATCCTGTCATATATTTACGATATTTTTTAAGGTAATAGAACAGACCTTAGTGGAATGCTTTTGAATGAAAGCTGGTGCCAAATTTCTCTTGTTACAAAAGGGCAGGAGTCAGAAGCAAAAGAATACGCAGCTGACAAAAAACTTCCAAGTGCATAGCCAAGAATTGTCCTCCTTCTGGCCCCGAGTGCTGAAGACATGAACCAATACGCCCATGAACCGGTTCAAATGGTTCAAATGGCTCTGAGCACTATGGGACTTAACATCTGAGGTCATCAGTCCCCTAGAACTTAGAACTACTTAAACCTAACTAACCTAAGGACATCACACACATCCGTGCCCGAGGCATGATTCGAACTTGCGACTGTAGTGATCGCGCACTTCCAGACTGAAGCGCCTAGAACCGCTCGGCCACACCGGCCGGCGAACCATGAACCGGGAAGTCTTCTTTTCGAGAAATTATCGCCGGTTCCCGTAAATGTGCTGGAATCGTGTTGCCCGTTACTAATATTAACCATTTCTGCGGTCCGTATCGACAGGTCCCGATAGCTCGTGGGGTGTGCGTGTAGTGGCCAGACAACGTGCTCGTTCCAGCGCTGGCCGCTTTGCATAACAACGCGACGGAGACACCGTCCCAAGGCCGCCCAGGAAACTGTTGCGCTCGCTCAGGCCTCCCACGGACAAGCTATGACATAATCATCGCTCGCCACAGGAAAGGTATTCCGGTCTGCCTTACCTGTTTCCTCGCTGCGCCAAGTTATTTCTCCTGTCTTTCTGAGTTCTGTTATCGTGCGTCGTCATGTTCGGACTACGGACCACTTGTTCGAACAAATACAGAACTCCGAATGAGAGATGTCGTCATGCACGGCCATTTCTTTTTATCGTGACGCATAAATCTCGCGCAAGGTTGTTTGGAACAAAGCACTGACACGGACGCCAAGGCGTACTATCGCATTTTTGCCCTTGACGATTTAGTTGATTCACTGCGGCCTTTCTCTACGTTAGTAGGACATTGTGTGATGTCAAAGACTCTCGTTAGTCCTTGACGGAAACGAGATTCTGTTGCCAAGCAGATCACGTGTTAGTCTTGTTAAGTTCGCTGTTACATTACGCGAAATAAGCTAGCGATTTCCTTCCTTAATTTATATCCATGAGGCCATCCTGATGAAAGAACATATTGCAATAAACGCGAAATAGAATGTGGATCGTGGAGAACGAGGCAACAGGGGAGCAATACCATCATACGTGCAGCAGGTGACCCTATTTTCACGAAGACATATTGACAAAGACTGTTATAACTCCCGGTGTCTTCCCTAGAACGAGTCATTCGGAGGTTCGAGTCATTCCTTGGACATGGGTGTGTGTGTCGTCCATAGCGTAAGTTAGTTTAAGTTAGATTAAGTAGTGTGTAAGTTTAGGGACCGATGACCTCAGCAGTTTGGTCCCATAAGACCTTACCACAAATTATCACAATAATATTGCCGAGCTAGGGATTAGTAATTTTTTCCTGTCACTTTTGGCCGCAAAAAGGGCCAAAAACATCCGAGACAGCCGTCCCGCCGCATCGAAGCATCCAAAATTCGGCCGCAACGCACACTTCTGCGTTTCATAAAGAAATAAGAAGGGAAGTAAAGTTAATCTATCTGGCAATAGTGAAAATGTATCATTCGTTATTAACGGCACACATTACGATTTCTTTCTTTTTTTTTTTTTTTTTTTTTTGCTATCGAGACACTGTCGGACAGTGATCTTACCTGAAGTCTAACACGCAGTAGAAAGTATGAACCTAGTAAGAACAGGAGTACTTCAGAGGTTAGGCCTTGTGGAACGACGGTTTTTCAGCAGAATATTGAGACCTCAAAGAACAGGAGACAAACTGTTTAAATAAACAGAACCCCATACACTGTAATCAATTTCGTAACAAATTCTTTAAATAAATAAATAAACTATATTCCAAACACTGCTTTGAATCCCATAAATTGTTTAAATAAACAATATTCCTCATATTGCCTTGTCTACCAGAAACTGCTTAAAGAATATTCCATACACTGCGACCGATTTCCCACCTAGTAGCCAATCAACTCTGTCTCTTTTCCACCACTTTCCAGGTGGGGGATGGGAGGGGGAATGGAAGTTGGTAGTGGAGCTGTTAATTAATCGACCATTTTAATTAATTAGCCATAAAACTGACAGAGTGGCAGAGGGCTATTGGAATAACTCAGGCCTAAATGTGTACTTGTAGAGGCGAGGGGGAAGGGGAGGGTTGGATGTTTGTAGAGGGGTGGTTGGAGGGGGGGGGGGAGGCGAGTTACATGAAAAAATACATAGCATAACAATAAGGTCATAAATGAATCAGCTGCCGTAATTTAATTAATTTGCATATCAATTTGATATCAAAAGTGTGCCAGAACAAAGTTTATCCCGCTGCTTCCACGTTGGCACTACGAGATAGAAAACTATCGACTGAAAAATGGTTTTAGCCAATCAATACCACGTAATACTCAACTGTGCTCATGCCAACAGTCAGCTTTGTCATAGTGTGATTATCTACAGTATCAGTACAGCGATATTCATTAATTTGTTTATAGTGGAAAGACTAGGGCTATAAGACTCTCCCTTACACATGAATATCGAAATTTCATCAATACATTAATTAGGCAAATGTGTTTCTATTCTTCTTATATTTAGTGTGGAATCGAAAGCTTAGACATACTATTGGCATAATCAGCAAACACATTAATAACTAAAGATGGAAAAACAGTTTGTATTTGTTTGTCAAGACTAGAATAATAGTATTATTTAAAGAGATCAACCTGAGAATGAATTGGAATACTAGTTACCTGTACAGGACAAAAGCAAAAGATCATGAATGGCAGAAAAACGACGAGAAAGTAGTATAATTAAAGAAAAAAGAAACAGCTTTCTTCACTGTTGGACAATGAGAAATCACCATACATTTAATTTTCGAGGTTAAAATTAGACACATTACAAAAGGAAGTTATCCTTAAATACAACATTGTACAACTATGGTCTCGATTAAACAGACATGTTTGTGGTGAGATGATGGGCATCTGATCTGCGATTAAGGTATTGGGGAGAGGGGGGGGGGGGAGGAGGAAGGCGAGCGAACATACTGAGGAGCCCATGAAGCCTGAATGCTATATGGCTGTCGTGTGACTGTTCTGGTCATTACCATATTCACTGGGCGTTTGAGGCTGTCAAAGAGGTGAATGTTGCAGATGTAATGCATACAGGCCTTCATAGTTTTGTCTACAGAGATCAGTACTTCATGTGTGTTGGATTATACAACAGTAGTGGAGGTTTGACAGGAATCTTCCAGTTCAAACTGCGTTAAAGAATGTTTCGAAATATTTGGAGCGGAACTCTTCCAGCGCGTGGCGATAATGTTTCTTTTACTTTTTATCTACCCACTCGAAATATTATTAGGTTTTTGATCTGATATTAGGATATGATCAAGAACAACAGGGAACAAATTTTTGCTGAATTCAGTCTTGATTTTCTTTTGCTGTGATACTAAACTTCCTTGGGATTTCTTCGTGTTTAGTTTCAAGCCTATGGAGTGCGTCCATCTGGAGATTATCGGCAAATAAATGTCACCTGCCCGAACATCGTACCTACTAGACGCCGTTGAAACACATGTATAACAACAGCGTCCCAAAACTGCCCTTGTGACTCTCTTCACAGAATCTATTTCTATGTCGGATTTTCATTTCTTCAGATATGTAATGCTTTTCTGATGACATATATAAAGTCCACAGGAAATAAATACCACTCTTCTTCCTAAGCTTAGGGTTGAATACAAGTATTGTGAGAAGTGACTAATTTCCCCGAGAAAATTTATAATCTAATCTATTGAGTTATTTCGTGATATCGAGCAGGTCATATAGAAAAGCAATCTTGCACGGGGGAACATAGAATTTTTATGAAACATCCGCAGTTGTTCAGGATGTGACGTTAATATCTGAGAAAACTTCTGGACGTGGAACTACAGTCACCGCGCGTTGCGCTTGGGCAGCTGACACTGGCTACCCAGAAGTCACGTATCTCACTGTGAGTCGGAGCTGACGTGGTGTCGCGCTGCTGCAGCCTTCAGCTGAACAACAAGTCTCGTCGGCGCCACCCATTGTTTCTTCTGCACGATGGCAACACTTGTGACCTGACGATGCTGTTTTCGACAGGGTAGTAACGTCTGGTAAGGCGCACAATCTTTGGATGCACTGTTGTACCACTGAACCGGCACTACCTCTAATATACTGGCACTCTTAGAGTGCCTCAGACAAGGAACTCTGTACGTCTAAGCTACTGTTCTTACACCTTGAGGCGTTTCCATTTCGAAAGATGTTGATCGTGAATATTGTATAACAGCTTACAAGAGATGAGACGTAGGTGTCATCCCTTCGCATCCATTTTGGGGGAAATTTCTCGAGACAATTGGAAATATTGAGGTAGAGGCTCTCTTTTCTCTTCAGTTTAGTGTGTCTGTATGTCATACGCGCAATGAATGTACAGTTGTTATAGTTAATTATGGAAACGGAAGGAAGGGGGAGGTGAAGCCCTTGTCGGCGCATAGTTTGCGTCTGTTGAAAGGGCTAGACGACCTTGAAGAGCTCACGCACCTACTGGAGTCAACAAACTTCTGCAGCGTATATTACAATAACACCGCTCGTGAGAAACTCAGCTTCCTCTGTTCTTTCACGGGAATGCTGTAGTTACTAGTTCCCAGACTCGTGACGTGTTTCTTGAAATCTACGAAGGATTCTCCTCTTATGCCCATTAAAAAATAAAAGTAGTTCATAAGGAATATCGAAATTAATATTCTGTTTGAATTGAGAGTGCTCATCAAATAGAATCGAAGTGACAGTTCATAATGTGAAAGCACCATAAGAAACGAAAATAGCGTCTGGAATACCTAAAAAATACATAGTGGGATCGACGAAACGACTTTTTCGCTCCATGAGGCTTCCGCCGCAGCTCTATTTCGCTACGCCACGTCGTCAGTAAGTAGTTATGAAATACAGGAAGACAGGAAGACGATTATCATTTACAGTAACGACATACACTATCGATTCCCGATACCCCCATGTAATGCGGAGATGACAACAAGGTGTTACGAGAGTCGAACTCGCATGTACACTATGTGATCAAAAGTATCCCGACACCTGGCTGAAAATGACTTACAATTTCGGGGCGCCTTCCATCGATAATGCTGGAATTCAATGTGGTGTTGGTCCACCCTTAGCCTTGATGACAGCTTCCACTCTCGCAGGCATACGCTCAATGAGTCAGGTGCTGGAAGGTTTCTTGGGGAATGGCATTTCATTCATCGCGAAGTGCTGCCCTGAGGAGAGATATTGTTGTCGGTCGGTGAGGCCTGGCACGAAGTCGGAGTTCCCAAAGGTGATCTATAGGATTCAGGTCAGGACTCTGTGCAGATCAGTCCATTACAGGGATGTTACTGTCGTGTAACCACTCCGCCAGAGGCCGTGCATTATGAACAGGTGCTCGATCGTGTTGAAAGAAGCTATCGCCATCCCCAGTTGCTCTTCAACAATGGGAAGCAAAAAGGTGCTTAAAACATCAATGTAGGCCTGTGCTGTGACAGCGTCACACAAAACAACAAGTGGTGCAAGCCCCCTCCGTGAAAAACACGACCACACCATAACACCACCGCCTCCGAATTTTACTGTTGGTACTATACACGCTGGCAGATTACGTTCACCGGGCATTCGCCATATCCACACCCTGCCATCGGATCGCCACATTGCGTACCATGATTCGTCACTCCACACGACGTTTTTTCACTCTTCAATCGTCCAACGTTTACGCTCCTTACATCAAGCGAGGCGTCGTTTGGCATTTCCGGCGTGATCTGTGGCTTATGAGCAACCACTCGACCATGAAATCCAAGTTTTCTCAGCTCCTGCCTAACTGCCATAGTACTTGCAGTGGATCCTGATGCAGTTTGGAATTCCTGTGTGATGGTCTGGATAGATGACTGCCTTTTACACATTACGACCCTCTTCCACTGTCGGCAGTCTCTGACAGTCAACAGATGAGGTCGGCCTGTACGCTTTTGTGCTGTACGTGTCCACGTTTCCACTTCACTATCACATAGGGAACAGTGGACCTAGGGATGTTTAGGAATGTGGAAATCTCGAGTATAGACGTATGACACAAGTGACACCAAATCACCTGACCACGTTCGAAGTCAGAGAGTTCCGCGAAGCGCCCCATTCTGCTCTCTCACGATGTATAACGACTACTGAGGTCGTTGATATGGCGTTCCTGGCAGTATGTGGCATCACAATGCAGCTAATACGAAAAAGTATCTTTTTGGGAGTGTCCGGATACTTTTGATCCCATAGAGTACAAAGGGAGCAATGTGTCGTCAGCAGAGAAATGGTAACAGGAGAATTGGTCTGTCAGGAGAGCTGAGTGTCTTCCAACGTCGATTAGTCACAGGATGCCACCTAGACTAGAAATGAGTGATAGGGAGTGATGTGTTAGAGTATGGGGGATATCTTTCCTTGTTAAGATCTGTTGGGTCTGAACGTTCTTGGCAAGATTTGAATTTTGTGCCGCCCCCCCGACTTATTTTTTAGGGAGAGAAAAAAAAACACTAATTAAGACTGCGCTTCAGGCAGCTGCCCTCCTGGCCAGCCATTTCTACGACGCTGAGCGTATGACCCCATTATTGTGCTTGAGAAAACTTACATTCATATTTAATACTAAAATAAAAGGAAATTTAGTCCACATGGGTTTCGAAAGGAATACACCCCCGGATGGTCTCAAGAATCTGATGAGTTATATGCTAAATATCAAGAATCCTATAATGACACAATAGTGGCTTAAAGAAACGGTACAATTTACAGGCCTGGAACCTTATAGGAAAACTACAAACCCAAAGTAGTCACGTACAGTCGCACACGCAGTCAGCAAATTAGTTACAGCCAAACGAATGAAGATTTCGAAAACTAAAATAGATAAGGCATGCACACGACGGGTGAAGGAAGAACTGTATATAAACAGGACTTTTGCAGAACCACATCCATATTACTCATGTGACTTCCGCATTGAAGAACTTGATATATCCCGGAATATGCTAAAGGTAAATAAAGCTGCTGGCTTTGATGGTCTATATCCAGAGTTTCTTAAAGCCTTCGGATCTAAAACGGGTCACTGACTGTTTAATCTGTATACCCATGATATGAGAGACACGGACTCCATGAAAACCCAGTGTGCAGATGACCTAGCATTAGTCTTTCACAGTGAAGACCTGGTGCACTGTCAGAGTGTGTTGATAAATGATTGATGAAATTGAATGATTACTTCCATAAATTGATACTTCACCCTAACTCAAATAAAACTGAGGTTCTGCTTCCACCTACGTAATAAAGAAGCCCAAAGGAAGCTACATGTGATTTTCGAAGGAATCGAGGTACCACATAACAATTCATTATATCAAGGAATCATTCTGGATCGGTCCTAACTACAGTTCATCAAGTTAGCTAATAAACTTGGCTCAAGAGTAAATTTACCTAGCAAGATTGTCGGAAGCAGCAGGGATGTGCACACCAACACTCTACACTCTGCTGCACTGGCTCTTGCGTATTCTGCTGGAGAATTTGCGCTCCTGTGTGAGAAAAGCGTGCCCACACAACAAAAATTGATGTGCAAGCTTAGAGAAGCCAGGAGAATTATCACTGGTACTGTCAGATCTACTCCAAGCCAGTGGCCGCCTATCTCAGCTAATATTTTGCTCCGCAAGAGCTAAGGGGTAAATCAGCTAAGATAAACTTGCTCAAAAATATTACTCTCATAAAAACTCTCCCTTGTATGGTGCCCCAAAAGAACCACAAACAACTCGTCTGCACTCACGTAAAGAACGCTGGGTTAATTTAAAAAGTATCGGTTATTTCCACTGACCTCCAAATGAGGACAAAGATAGAACGAGCATTCACCCAAGAACGATCACCTGGTTCAAGATCCAACAAAGAAAGTCGATGAATTCGAGGTACCGTGCCATATCTGATCGAGGGTGAAATGCTTTACGACTGGACAAGGAAGATGTGGTTACACCGTGAAGAAAAGGGTTTCCGTCCATCTGCTGACTGCAACTAGGGAGCGAAGGAGCAAACAATCACATTGTAAAGGAGTGCCCATTTCTAACATTTACCGGTGATCAGAGGGCTTTAGATCAAGTTACTCACAGTGCTCTTGACTGTTTGTCACAATTGGACACTTGCGTTTGACTGTAGATACTTTTGTGTATTTGCAAAACCATACGATAAATAAATAAATTTAATTGAAATATTTTAAGGAAACGTTTTTCGTGAATTAGCCAGACTGCATTTTCTATCTTCTTTACTGTCCTCATAACCAAACTCGTCTAATAAAAGCTGTTTCTCATTTCCTAATGTGATTCCCTCAACAATGACTGATTTAATTCGAGCATACTTCATTATCTTTGTTCTATCTTTGATTATGCTCATATTATGACCTCTTCTCATAACACCATACACTCAGTTTCAGTAGTATCCCATATCCTTTGCCATTATATATATATAGATTGAATAATGTGCGTATGTGCGTGTTTGGGGGGGGGGGGGGGGGGAGGCTACAAACCTGTCTTACTCTTTTCTAAACTATTACTTCCCTTTCATCTCTTTCGACTCACCCATCGTATTCCCCAGATATCGCCCTATGTCACTTCTAATCTCAAAACATAAACTGATGAGAAGAAATTTTTGTCCAACGAAGATATTACGTTCGTTGGAACCGATTCACTGCGACGTGAATATAGAATGCATTGGGAAACAATTCTTTACCTATTTTTGAAAGATGTTCTTCTGTTGTCGTTTACAATACTGGTTTATCCATCCCAATGACAGGTGAAAAAGATACAAAGATTAAGTGCACTGCAAATTACTAATACCCTTCGATACTATTACTTGTGGAAAACCTTGTTTTCGTGTATAAAACCTTCTTTTGAAATATCACTGGTACCCATGTTGCGAAAAACACCTGTCGACGCTAGATGATTTCAGAAGAAGAGACTGAACGAGGTGATGCTTTGATACGATGCTGGATTCACAGTCAGCATAATCGCTGTCAAAGTCCATGTCGGCTAACAGACGATTATGATTTCCGTGGTTCCCCAAAATAGCTGAAGTCTCGTTCCCGCAGAAGGGGCGCGGTCAATTTCCTAGGCATGCTCTCCTCGACGGGACGTTAAACCCTAATAAATCCTGGAACGGTGCCCTGCCAACACATCCAACCGTCCGTAGATCTTCACACATTCCATACCCCATCGCAATGCAGCTTACCTATTTCCCCTCCAGGCAATGCAATTCTCTCGAACATTTATCCACAGTATCAATTGCAACTTCTCCGCACTTACCCCATTCCACATAGGTTCTGCTCCCCTGTTCCCTCTCCACACTTCCGCATCTTCATCCCTTACAATGCGACCCTAACCACGTACTAAACAACTCTCCATCTTCCCATTATACACCACAAATCCAACACGTACCTTCAGTTTCATAGATCCTACCCAACGAGCCCACACACTTCACATCCAATGTTTCCTCTCCCCAAAATCCCAGTGTAAAACATTCATGTTTTAGTAAATATGTAGTGCTTCTTTTTTTAAAGAAAAGTCACCATAGTGTTTCTACTGCTTGTCTGTGTACTTTCCAAAACCTACCTTCGCCAGCAAGGTCGCCAGATCTCTCCTCAATTGAGAAAGTTTGGAGCATTATGGCAGGGCCCACCTATAACCTCCGGATTTTGAGGATGCAACGCGCCATTGGACAGAAGTTAGCACTATACCCCTCAGGTAGACATCCAACAACTCTATCAATCCCAGGCCGAACAACAGCTTGTGTAAGGACCCGAGACGGACCAACGCATTATTGACTTACTCGATTTATGAAGCTCTTTCTCTTGATTAAAACATCCAATTTTTCGGAATTTGTAATCGTTTGTTTGTCTGCACCAATTTCCGTCCCATTCGGATAATTCCTTCATTGTCGATTTCTTTTTGTCTTAGAACACATAATTACAGACCAAAATTAAAAATTTAAAACACTGTCATAGTTTACTCGCTAAGAACTATAATGGCCTACCCGGTTGGCCGTGCGGTCTAACGCACCGCTTTCCGTGCGGGAAGGAGCGCCTGGTTCTCGGCAAGAATCCGCTCGGCGGATTTGTGTCGAGGTCCGGTGAACCTGCCAGTCTGTGGATGGTTTTTAGGCGGCTTTCCATCTGCCTCGGCGAATGCGGGCTGGTTCCCCTTATTCCGCCTCAGTTACACTGTGTTGGCGATTGCTGCGCAAACAAGTTCTCCACGTACGCCTACACCACCATTACTCCACCACGCAAACATAGGGATTAGACTCGTCTGGTGTGAGACGTTCCCTGGGGGGTCTACCGGGGGCCGAACCGCACAATAACCCTAGGTTAGGTGGGGGGGGGGGGGGGGGGTGGAGGGGTGAAGTGGACTGCCGTAGTCGTCGTGGGGTTGTGGACCACTGCGGCTGCGGCGGGGACGGAGCCTCTCCGTCGTTTATAGGTCCCCGGTTAACATACAATACAAAACAAGAGCTATGATCATACGTTAGAGGTTTAATGGAATACGTAACGTGTTAGGGAGTGGGGAACGGGGTGTATATTTTGAGGCAGCATGACTTACAGCGCGCAAATTTCCCAGATTATATTTATCGACTGAGAATGAAAGCAATTAACGACTACAACAACTTTACACATAACTTCATACCTATAAGAAACTTTTTATCGTTGATGGCCCACAACAAAATGATGAAAGGAGAAAAGTTTATTGCATGCTACGTTTTCGGTATTCATACACTAAAACTTCAGCGTCAGGAATGGCGTTTTAATTTATTACCTCTCTAATACCAACCCTCTTCGCGACACATTTTGCAGACAG